>NC_138884.1:39569439-39816321 GCF_965194825.1 Balaenoptera physalus | reverse complement strand
TCTCAGTCGGTTTGGGCTGCTATGACAAGTGCCACAGACTGGGTGGCTTAAACAACAGACATTTATTTCTCATGGTTCAGGAGGTTAGAAGTCCAACAGCAGGGTGCCAGCATGGTCAGCCTCTGATGAGAACCCTCTTCCTGCCTGCAGACAGCTGCCTTCTTGCTGTGCCCTCACGTGATGGAGAGAAGAGAGCTGTCTTGTCTCTTTCTCTTTTTATAAGGACACTAATCCCCTTTCTTATAGAAAGGGCCTTACTCTCATGAATGATCTAACCGAATTACCTCCCCAATGCCCCACCTCCAAATACCATCACACTGGGAGTTAGGGCTTCAAACATGAATTCTGGGGCCATACAAACATTCAGACCATAGCAAACTTTAACCATGCTGCTCCTTAGTGTGGGCCTGAGACTTGGATTGGAAAGCCTCTGGCTTGAGCCCCCTTCAGGGCTTAATAAGGCTGGTGAAAAGAGTTTTCTAAGAATATGATGTGTGTCAGAACCTCATGCTTCATATGTTATTCCTCTGCTCACTGAATTACTTTTCCTTTTTCCCTTTTAACTAATTTTAGTTTTTCTTGGTCTGGAAGCTTGATTAGGA
Organism: Balaenoptera physalus; assembly: GCF_965194825.1. NCBI lineage: Eukaryota > Metazoa > Chordata > Mammalia > Artiodactyla > Balaenopteridae > Balaenoptera > Balaenoptera physalus. The sequence continues at coordinate 39,815,719 of NC_138884.1, read as the reverse complement.
AACACTGACATACAGTAATTCAATTATAACTTTTAGTTGAAAACTGAGGTTAAAAATAGGGTTTGTACATGTGATGTGGCTATTTTAGACTGATAGTTTATTACTATTATTATTATTATTTTAATCAAATAACCTATAAGTCAGCAACTTTTTTCCATTGTATTCCTTTCCTGTTAGCATGAAACTGTAGCTGGCAATAAAACAATACCTAACATTGTGTTCTTACTGTGTGCTAGGTAATGCCATGCATTTTATATGAAATATTTGATTTAATCTTCTCAGCAATCCCATGAGGTAGGTCCTGTAATTAAGCCATTTTATAGATGTGGAAACTGAGGCTTATAGCAGTAAAGTAATGTGTCTAAGGTCAAACAGATCATAAATGGTAGAGTCAGGATGCCTGTATTGGGGATATTACAGAGGTTTACAACTCTCTCAGGTACAAATCTCCCTTAGGAAGGAGTTCCACTTCACATGGTAAAATTTTATATCAGCATTGAGCAAATCATTCAACAAGACGTAGGTCTAAGAAGGGGGGGGGGTGGTTGGAGGTCATCAAAATAACACTTAGTGTCAGTACTTTTTTTTCCCCTGCAAGCATCTCTAATTAAACCATGGGAGACTTTTGTAAATTAAATCAAAATAATTAATGCCAGAATAGATGGGGAAACTGTAGCTCAGATTTATAGATAAGTCTTTGTGTCTGTAGAAATGTATTAGTGGTCCATGTGCAACAGTGGTATTGCCCAATTTTTCATAACAATATTGCTTAATATGAAAAGACAAGCCCCAGTCAGCTACCAGTTCAACAGGTGTAAAATTGGTGGTCTGGAAGGCCCTACTAAGTACCAGGTTAGTACCCGCTGAGTTAATTAGGTCATTTAGGTCCCGGAGATTGTACTTTAACATCTGGTTTGTGTTTTGTAAGTTGGAAACAGTAGGCATGGTGTGTATGTGTGTGTGTGTGTGTGTATGTGTGTGAGGGTGTGGGTGTTAGTTGCTAAGACCACTGCTAGAGACACCACTGGAGGCTGAGAAACACCTTGGGTTTCACCCCTTCTTTGGCCCCCCAGCCTCCTGCCATGTCCCTTTATGCAGCTCTAACGAGAAGCCAGTTGGCCAGGGAATCTGTGAGACACACAGCAGAGCAGGGCCGGGGGCAGGCATGGGTGGGGTGCAGACACTCATGTGCTGTGCACACACTGCATTTGTTGGGGCAGCATCAGCACCATGTGCCTTTGTTCTCCATTTTGTGATAGGACAAGAGAACGAACTCCTGATTTAGGAAATATTTCATGGTCCTTTAAAGTCTCATTTGTTTGCTTCTTTATGAAACATGAAATTCTTCTTTAAAATGGTGAAATCTTTGAAGGGCGTAGTCTTATCTCCTGGGCATCTGCTTCAATTCTACCCTTCCCTTCCAGGATTCCCAAACAAAGATTTCCCAAACGGACTCTGCTGAGGGGATTCCATTTTGTGATGAGAAAGTGCTTCATAGGAAGCATCACCCCTGACAAACCTTATTGTGAAATAGTGTCATGTTAATGGGAGCTGCTGCACTGATGTAGCTTCTTTCCACACATGGTAGATAGGAATTCTTCATGATTTTTCACAGTCTAGCCTCCATTAGCTAACTGCAGAGATGTTTTCTTCTTAGAAATCTCTCATATGGTATATTATATATATAACATATTATATATATAAATTTTAATAGCTACTATATATATTATATATATAAATTTGTTTGCAATTTTGGAAACAGTTTATCACTATAGTATTTTCTGTTGTTGAGTTTCCATTTGGCCTTTTTTGGGGAAAAGATTTAGTAACTCACAGTACTATAATAATGGTGTTTAAATTGTTTTGTAGGGATTGGATTTGCTTCGCATGCATCTATGGAGTATTTGTGTGTGCATCTGAGAAACTGCAACCTTAGGGGACAGTTTTTGGACTGATAACACACCCAGTGCAAGGAACTTTAGAATCAGTGAGCATTGTAATTTATCAACTTTTTTGAGAACTTCAAAACAACACGACATTTCATAACGGGAAACGCTGTGATGCACTTATATTATAAATAATAAAAATTGGCTCTTCTAGGTGAAATTAAGGCTTAGAGGAGGGGAAGTACCCCAGAGCTGTTTTCCAGTTTGTCTTTCAGAAGCTTGGAACTTCTACATACTACGTTTATGAACCATGTAACTTGATTCTATAATGAAAATTCCATTCCTTTGGAAATATGGGTCTGATTTGCTCTTTAAACAGTTAGCAAAATTTATTTAAAATTTTAGCAAATTACTCTTTCTGTTTGGGCAAAAGAAATTTGTTCTAAAATGAAATATGCAATTTTTAAGTGATTAGTGCTATCCTAATTCTTTACAGTTACCCAACCCCTTCTGTGTTATGTATTTTTCTTTTCTTTTAACTCATTTGAATTAAAAGGATAAATAAAGAGGATAAATAAAGATCCTTTTAAAGATGAATTAAAAGGATAAATAAGAGGATAAATAAAACTGTAGTTTTCATAAAATAATTCATCTGAACAAACATTTGTTTCTGCGTATGACTGAGGATTTATGTGGGGTAAAAACACTTACGAAAAAAAGTTAAACATAAAAGCACAGGGCAGGGACTTCCCTGGCCGTCCAGTAGTTAAGACTTCGCCTTCCATTGTCGGGGGTGCGGGTTGGATCTCTGGTCAGGGAGCTAAGATCCTACATGCCTTGTGGCCAAAAAACCAAAACATAAAACAGAAGCAATATTGTAACAAATTCAATAAAGACTTTAAAAAATAAATAAATAAAATTAAAAAAAAAACCAAAACAAAACCACAGGGCATACTGATGTAATTGCAATAATAGAATTATGCTGGTGTTATTATGTTTTTGCATCTGGTATCAATAGACTGATTTTCCAGATCAGTAGTTCTTAAGGTGTGGTCCCTAGACCTGAGGAATCAGCATCAATGAACTTGTTAGAACTGTAAATTCTTGGGTCCCATCCCAGACCTACTGAAACAGAAACCTTCAGTAAGAGGTGAGGGGAGAGCAGCCTGCGTTTTAACAAGCTCACCAGGTGATTCTGTGGACCCTAGAATAATTACCGTAAGTTAGTGTCACTTTCCACTTCAGATCACTCTATTATAAAGCCAGGTGTAAGATCTGGCACAGATACTGTAAAAAACAAAATCAATGCTACTGATGTTGGTTGTTTCATTTGTAAATGTCCTTTCTTGTGGGGAAAAATTTACATGACTGTTTTTGGGATAAGGCAGTGGCAGTTCTAAAGGCAAGGATGTGTACACTGTTCTTAACTTTTGTCACTGGAGCACCCCGGGTCATAGTGATGGGAGGTGGAGGAAGCAGGTACGGGGAGGACTTCTTGAGTTAAAGTGAACTTGCTTTCTTCTGGGTTGTGTTAGTAGGATAAATGAAGGTAATAGACATGAAGATGATTTGCACCGTGGAAATCTCTGTATAAGTGGACTTCTGCATTTGCTGAGTCAGCATTTCAGGGCTGTAGGTGCTGGGAAAACAGCAGTGAAGAAAACACAAGTCCATGTCCTCCTGGAACTCATTCTGGGGAGGTGCAGTTATATCTAAGTCTGTATATGTTATAAATGAAGCTGTAAATGGGTCCTTACAAGCAAGCTGAGGTTAATTAGTAGAAAAAATTACAGTTCAAAATAGGCCCATGTAGCGATGGCAATTTACCTACTTATAGCTCATTTAGGTGGTAATTTCAAACACATCTAATCAGAAAGTAAGAAAACAGGCCTCTGAGAACCCAAAATAGATGTCAGCAGGCCCATTTGCTAATACTCATACTCTTTCCCTCTAGCTCTGACTCAAGGTTCATTTTACAGAAGCCTTATTTGACTCATAATTTTTTTCTCTGCTCTATCTAAATCCATAAGGTCTTTTCATTACTTACTGCCTTTTATCATGCTTTTTTCTTTTGTGCCTGTAATGCCCCTACTTTCTCTTTTTTTTTTTGCTTAAGAAAATTGCATATATTCTTCAAAATCCAGCTCAAGTCGTGCTCCTGGGACTCCTTGGTTCCCAGTTTCTCAGACTGAGCTAGTTTCTCCATCTCCTGTGCCTCTGGGCAGCTAGTCTGGTCTGCATTAGAGTCTGGAGTCTTGTTATTGAATTTCTCCCTCTCTGCACCCATCTTCTCCGTGAGACTGTGGATTCCTGGAGGACGGGGAACACATCTCATGGAACTTGTGTCATCAGCACCCACCGGACTACTGCTGGCAAATACAAGGGGCTCCGTAAATGTTTGCTTCATTAATGAATTTAATGTGGGAATCTGGCTTCTAATTCCCACAGCCCTTCAGAAAGAGCAAATTAAAAGAGAGTTTCCTGGTGTAGATGTGATAGCAGTGAGGAGGGACTCGATAACTTAACAACAAAGGACAAAACTCAACCTATATTTTTAAAAAAGAGCGTAGAAGTGCAGCAATCTGGACAACGAAGACTATAATTACTTTATAATTCAGAGAATTAATGTTCAATTTAAAGGAAAGACTAAAATGTATTCACATATTTAAGATTTACAGAAGTGGTTGCCTAAAAATGGAAACTATCCAGATTTCGAATATGATTGTACGTAGCGACATTTATCATAGGGGTCTATCTAGTATTATAGTTTTCATTAGTTTTAGTTAGCTTTCTCTTCCAGGAGAAAATATTACACCTTATAGTTCAGCTAGAGAAAACGTACTTTCTTAGGCTTTAGAGAGACACATATGCATATATTTTTCCTCATTTATGTTACTTTTAGCCTTTTTAATCCTCTAATATGGTAATCTTTTGTGGCTAAGAAACAAAAGATTGACCACATTACAGGATTAAGCAAGCAGCCATTGAGCAGCCATTAACGCTCCTGTGACGTACAGTAATAAGAGGAAGGAAAGCCAGTGCGTGGTGTGAGCCAATCTGTGCAGTAGACTTCTTATTTGGGGTCTAGCCCCCAGTCGGCCACATAGTAAATGTGGGTCTCACCTAAGTCACTAAAATCCCACCAGCAGACGTTTCCTTATCTGCAAGGTGGAGCCAATACAAACCTACAGCCCACGACTGTTTTGACAATTAAGTGAAATTATGTGTGTGAAAAGCATTTAAAAAACAAGGATCACTTACAGAGATGGTGGGAACTTATATCACAAAATATCTTATATGTTAAAAGACAGAATCCAAGCCATTGCCGAAAGTCTTTAATTTTTCCATTCCCCTCTTTTCCTTCCTACAATATTTCCCATGACAATTTAGGAAGTCAGATGATTCTTTGTTTATATAAAATGGCCCAAATCCAATGGTTCTCAGGAGCTGGCCTGGAACTTTCTCCAGTAGGTTTGTTACTGGGATTAAATGGCTGGTAAATTAATCATAAATTGCAAGGAGGAAATCAGATGTGATTCAATGAGCATCAACAAGAGAAAGTAGGTCTAGGCCTGGTAAATTTAACAGTGACTGGGATTTTTAAGGCTTACAAAGAGTGTTTACTACCCTGGGCTTCTAACATTCTTATAGACAAATTGAATGTTTATCTTACATCTCCCTTAGTTGAAATTTTTGTCTTCACACAATTCTTTAGCAGCTGCCTCCCATTAACATTTTTGGAGACAAAGCATGCAGTAACACATTTTGACAAGGAACAGTTAGAAAGCCATGGTTCGGCAGAAAAGCTGAAGTCAGCTATATTTCACTTATCAAATCAATGAGGCTTTGCCTTTAATCCCTTCAGCTCCAGGTCACAGGGTTAGCTTGGCAGCACAATTTTAACTGGAGCTCAGATTATTTTCTTCATGAAAAATTAGTGTATTATGAGCTGGTATCACTCAGTAATAACACCTTAGAGGACACAAATGATCCTCACATTTATCAAAAAGAAAAATATTCAGAAGAGAATGGAACACCTGGATTTGGGGACTGGTTGAGGGAAAAAGCCTGAAGCCTGAAATTGCTGTTTTAGGGAGGTGAGGGTGACCTGAAAGGAACATTGATGTGAATGACAAGGGAAGAGCCTGGTTCCGATATAGAAGCAGCAGTGAGATGGAGAGAAGCATCTCAGAGAACTTTGAAAGACTGAAACTGAGTCAGGGGCTGTCACAGGCAGCTTTACCTGCTTTGCAGTTTTGTCTGGTTGTTGTGTCCAGGGTGCTATAGAAACAAAATAAATAAATGTCTGATGATAATTAACATAACTCAAATTACAAATATAATAATTACCTAGTTCATATGTAGAACTTGATTACTTTCAAGTCTTGATTTGTGGTTATTAGCTAGATTGCTGACTTATTTCTCTGATCAAAATCATTTCCTTTGGAAGACCTAAGCATGTTATGGTGAGTACATAAGTAGCCTGGAAAGTATGTGTGTATACGTATATCAATGCTGTTTGAACCATGAAAATATATAGAATTATTGTACTGTATGAAAACAATTATAGTTTCTACTTAATATTTCATGCTCATCAATTACACTTGTCAAATCAGTTTAATTTTAGTGTATGAAAGCTAAGCAGTGTATTAGTATTTGTTACATGAATTCTTTTCTAAATAAGCAGTTGCTTAGCATTCATGAAGTTTAAAGCTCTGTGTATCTACAATAACAGTATTCCCTTCTTATAAAACCAGATAAAAACCAACACAAAATAGCATTGCTGGTAATTAAACCAGTTCAGGTGCTCTGAGAAGCAGGATCTATGGTGGAGTTGGACAGCCAATAGGTTCACTAGGAGACAAGCCTCTAAAGGATATGGGCACGGGAGCAGGTGCAGGTGGGAAGAGACTCCTACTGGTGTGGAGGACTGATAGTTATGAAGGGAGAGAGGGAAGGAAGCAGGATTGGATGGAAAGAGGCTCAGACTGAATAAGCTCTGAAAGAGTCTTGGCCAGACCATCGGGGTGCCCCAAAGCAAAGGTTGCCCAGGGTCCCCCATTGGGCAGGAATGGCCCCTCCCAGTCATTGGCTGGGAGCAACTTGAGGAGAGTGTGGCCTTGGCCAGGGTCCGAGGTGGATCCTGAGGGTCCAGGAGCTGGAAGCCATGAGGTGACTATGCTACTCACGGCAGGTTCTCTTTCCAGCGAGGTCTAAGAAGCCCACTCCCATGGCTGCTGCAGTCATGCAATGTTCTAAACAATCTCACTAAACATCGATCTTTAAAATTGACTTTCTAAATACTTATTCATGTAAATATTATTACTGATAATTGCAGATTGTTAAAAATACACTGGAGTCAGGTGAAATTTGAAATAACCAACATGAAATTGCATTTTCTCTGTAAAACTAGGGGCTAATCTTATTTTGTTTGAAGATTTACAATATGTGAAAATATTAGATTGTTTAAACTTTTGACCAATTAGGCTGAACATTTTTTCCTGTGTTTTTCTATTTAGTCTTCTGTGAGCTTCTGTTCTTGTTGTTGCCAATTTTTCTTGCAAGATGTCAGCATTGTTCATATTGATTGGAAAGAGTTCTTTTTATGAGTTTCAACCTTTTGTGTTTGTTCCCTGTTTCTCTTTAGTATGTCCTTTGCCTTTTCATTTTATTTGCAATATTTGTTTAATGTATAGAAGTTTAAAGTTTTTTGTTTTTTTTGTTTTTTGGTTTTTGATGTGTGTGGTTAGATCTTTCTCGCTTTTCCTTTGTGACTTGGATCCTCCATCCCTGGATGAAAAAAAACTGGTTAAGTACTTGGAATAAAATCAAGTTGGAGTCTCAAATTAAACCACATGCCAAAATTAATTCCAGCTGGAATAAAGAATTAACTGTGAAAGGAGCCATATAATTCTGTTTGCTGTAAAAGTGCTTTGTTGGTCCCCATCACTGTGTAGTTTGTTGCTGCTTACGGTAATCCTTACAGCTCATGGTGTGAGGATGATTTGAAGTGTGCAGGTCCTTCTTTGACTAGGTCCCAATGCCTGACCTGAAGGTCTGCCAGCCATAAGAGCATCTCCAGCTCCTGTTGTGTGATCCTGGGTTTGTGCTGAACGAAATTGTTTCTGGAACCTTTGAAGCAGTCTCTAACCCTTCTTTTGCTAGAAAAGGTAGACAAATCTTTGTGATTTCCAAAATATAACCCTCTTGAGGTTATCTTTGACTCCCCCTCCCCCTTTTTACATCTTGGACACCACACAGCCCCTGGGCATGTTCCATTACGAGGCAGTGCACTGAAGCCTCAGTCCCGTAAGACCCCTGTTAAATACAAAGATGGTTCTTCCCAGAGTTCTGGCTTGATGCAGACCTCTCAGGTTTGATTCCCCACCTTTGCCTGCAAGGGCTGCAAGTGTGGCTGCATCCAAGGAGCCGGCTTCTGTCTCCTTGCTTTTACTGCCCTCTAGCACCAGGTCTGGACTTCACCTTAAAGCTCACTGTGAGATAAGCAATCATCATGCTTGTTGTGGTTAGCCCCATGTCTGTTTGAACTATTGCCTAAGGGATTTTTAGAATACCTAGTCTTCCATACTGCTTGAAGTGGGAGTGCTTACCCATGTCCTTTCAGATGATTGTAAAACTGTTATCCTGAGGATGATGCTTTTAGGATCAGCAAATAAAAGGATCTCCAACTGCCTAGATGCATCATACTCATATTTGTAATAAGTGACAAATACTGTTTCTTTTTCTTGTAACAATTTTTCATGGCACACTCATGTAGTTCCTGTTTAGTTTCAAAAACAATTCAGTGTTATTTGGATGAATTTAGATTTTTCCTTTTTGAGATACGTGAAATGAAACGCAACTTCTGATTCTTTGAGCTTCTTTAGTAGAGCTAGTTTAAGTTCTTGACAAGTTAATATTTGTTAGAAATTTGGTTCTGCTTTCTATTAAATATGTAAACAACAAATATTTGTATTCTTTCTCTTCTGCATAGTGATTATGCTGAATTATAGTATCAGGCTATATAATAAGTGATATGTATCAACGTGAGCACAAAAGCTGTGATGACAATTGGCTTGATAGAGTTTGTGTTTGTGTTGTATGTGTGTGTCACAAGTACTAGGTCACTGCATTAGTAATGTGGCCACGTTGTTCTTGAGCCCTTTGAGCAATGACAGGAAAGGCTGGGGAAAGAAGCTGATTGGTGTCTATGTAACAGGTCATCCTGTCCACTTGATTATTAAAATCTTTCTCTGCTGAGATAACCCTTTGATGAGCATTCATGTGGACACAAATATCTTTTAAGTTTTTAGGCACATACCTCTTCCCTCCTCCTTACCAGTTTTCTCATCATATTCCTTCCAAGTTCCTGACCATCCAGTCAGACCATTGGCTACAGCCCATGAAGCAGTACGGACTCGTATCTCTGGCCATTTCTCCTTCCAAGCAAAATGAACAACTAGAGGCACTACTTGCAATTTTGTCCACTGGCAGGATTTCCCTTCACCACTTAGGTGTGCCAGAAAGGGGCTGTAGGGCTGCAGCTGTCCACTCTTGTGTGGTGCCCGCATATCATGTAGAACTATCTGTGAAATAGCCTTGGGTTTTCTCTTCCCCAGTCAGAGGATTGAATGGAGTGGCCCATGAGGTCACAGGTGTGGGCTGGGAGAGAGGAGGTGACAAAGCAGGAGTGGAGTGGGGGCCATGGGTATTTGGGGCATTTCAAGGCTGTTTGATGATGGGTGCTGCTGTGCATGCCCTACTTTATGGTGTGGAGGGTCAGACAATACCCAGTTCATGATGGTAAGCTCAGATCATATGGGAACTTGGTGGCCCATGGTCAAGTGTCTGGTCTCTGTTAAGGCCCAGCAGCAACCAAGAGCTATTTCTCAAAAGGATAGTAGTTATCTAGATGACGGCAGAGCTTTGCTCCAACATCCTAAGTATCTGTGCTGTGAGTCACCTGTAGGGGACCTTCCAAAGGCTGCAAACAGCCTCTGTATTTGTCACTTACACTTCAGACGGCCTTGGATCTGCTAGGTCATGTGGCCCAAGTCACAGGGCAGCTTGCACAGCAGTCTGGACCTGTTGCAGAGCCCTCTGTTGTCTGGACCCCACTCAAAACTAGCAGCTTTTTGAGTCACTTGGTGAATGGAGTAGCACAGCCAAATGAGGAATACGCTGCCTCCAAAATTCAAAGGGGTCTGCTAAGCATTGTGACTCTTTTTCAGTTGTAGGAGGGGCAGATTCAACAACTAATCCTTCACTTTAGAGGAGATATCTTGACATTCCCCACACTCCTGGACTCCTAGAAATTTCACTGAGGAGGAGGACTCCTGAATTTTTGTTTGGTGTCTTTTCCATCCTCTAACACACAAATGTCTTACCATTAAGTCTAGAGTAGTTGCTAGTACCAGGAGCTTTCTGTGGAATATTTAGAACAGTGCCCAGGCATAGTAAGTACAGAATAACTGTTATTTTGTCATTATTACCAGTGATTGGTGAAGAAAGCTTGATGAGAGTATGTTTCATTCAAAGAAGCACAGTCTGAGCAGGAATTCCAATCTACCTAGAACTCTCTCCAGTATTTAAGAGAATCCATGTACAGAGTCCAAGGCAAATGTCAATGAGGATCCCAGTCCCCTCCCTATTCTTTGGCACCCCATAACTTTGGGAGACTGGAACTTTCCTACGCCAAAAGAACTTTTGTTTTCATCTGTGCTATTCTCCCCTCCTCACTGTCTTTCTCTTTGGATTCCCAGCAACCTCCGTACTGTTCCCCCAGGATGACCTCCTCCCAATAGGTCATGCTTCTTCTGTCTTCAGCTTATGAGGAATATAGATCTTCTCTAACCATTTTCTTCTGGAATATCCATTTGTATTGATTTTGCAGTTTCTGTGCTCAGAGAAGAAAAAAGGGAAAGCCAAGCTGGTCATGCTCTTGTGTTTGCGGGGGCTGGGAGGAGAGGCTGGGACACTAGCATGGTAATGATTTTTGTATAGTTATAAATGCCATAAAGAGGCTAATAAAAGTATAACAGTAATGATCACAAAAGCAAAGACAAATTGCTGTAAGGAGAATATTCAATATTGCCATTTGTTTAATACAAGTTAAAGTCTGAAAATTCCACTTATTATTTTAACAATATAAAAATCCTTGTTTATATACATTTTCATCTTTTTACTTGTGGATTAAAGGTGTGAGAAGAAATAAAGTTAATTTTAAAAAAGATTTTATTTATGCATGTTTTTACTTTTTTATTACCTGTGGAATGGAGATAGGGAATAAATAAGATGGATTTAGAAAAAGGTAATTCAATTTAAAAACATGAATAGTGACACTTAAATAATGATATTAATGAATTTTTTTCAGTTTTTGAGAAGTTTAAATGACAAGTTATATCACGCATATATTTGCAAAATCCCATCCCCTTCCCCAACCAGGGTGTGCCGGGACAGGGGGAAATAGAAAGGCAGAGACGCCATTTTTTAAACCTACTTTAAAATTATTATTTATTTATTTATTTTTGGCTGTGTTGGGTCTTCGTTTCTGTGCAAGGGCTTTCTCTAGCTGCGGCAAGCGGAGGCCACTCCTCATCGCGGTGCGTGGGCCTCTCACTATCGTGACCTCTCTTGTTGCGGAGCACAGGCTCCAGACGCGCAGGCTTAGTAGTTGTGGCTCACGGGCCTAGTCGCTCCGCGGCATGTGGGATCCTCCCAGACCAGGGCTCGAACCCGTGTCCCCTGCATTAGCAGGCAGATTCTCAACCACTGCACCACCAGGGAAGCCCTAAACCTACTTTTTATTTTTGATGTTACTTCATTAAAAGTGGTGTATCAGTGGGTGTGTCTCATGCATGAGTGCAGTGATGAGGACATATAAACATGATTCCTTCCTCAAGGAGTTTAGGTCCAGTGAGGAGTTGCACATTGACCAGCCAGTCACATGGGTAGAAGTTAAATTTACGTTTCAATGAGCACTACAGGGAATGTTCTATGGCAATGCCTGAGGATGGCAGGACAGGCAAGTCTTGCCTGAGAAAGTGTTGTTTATGGAGCTGAAATCCGCAGGGTGGGCAGAAATGTATTAGGCAGAAGAGTTGGAAAGCCTGGCTGAGCTGGAAGGAACAGGGCAGAGGAGAGGCCTCTGGGCCTAGAGAGAGAGAGCTGGGGGCCGTGTAAGGACTTCTGACCTTGTTATATAAAGCCACCAAAATGTTTTAAGCAAAGGGTCCCTTGGAGGGAGGGGGCAAGACTGAGGGCAGGGAGAGAAGTTGGCAGGAGTTTCCTGAAACTGCTTCTTGTTAAGAACAAAATGTAGTTTGAAATTCAGCAGGGAAAATCCAGATATGTTCCAACATAGATTTCCAAAACAAAAAAAAAACCCTAAAAATATGAAGTTTTAATAATTTGTAGCTGAAATTTTTATTGAGATTATCATCGATGTACTTGTCGTGAGGAATAATACAGGGAGATCTGTGTGGCACTTACTCAGTTTCCCCCAATGGTAACGTTTTGCAAAACTGTAATATAATATCACAACTGGGATATTGACATTGAGATAATCCGTTTATTTAGATTTCTTTCATTGTACTTGTGTTCACTGTGTGTATGTTTAATCCAGTGGGAATTTTTCACGTGTTCCACATGTGTACGTTTGCATATCCACCACCACAGCCAAAAAATTTTGAATGAAAGAAAAGTTAACCCTCTAATTTGGAATAGCTGATAACAAATTATATGTGGAGTGGTCAAAGAGAAACTATAGCCAATTTATTTGACTTCTTTTCATTAGCCAGTATTGCCCTTTACTTTTGAAATCTGGTCGTTTCCCAGTGTCTTTTGAGAGGCTGCAGCATGGGCCCCAAGGCGTGGCTGCAGGATGGCCGAGTGGAGATGCGTCCTCTGGAGCTGCACCGCCTGGGCTCAGGTCCCAGCCCTGTCCCCTGTGCTCTGTGTGGCTTCAGGCAGGCTACTTGGCCTCTCCCTGACTCAGTTTCCTCATTTGTAAAATGGAGGTGACAACAGGGCCTACTTTCAAGGTTGTTCTGAGGATTAAATAGCACATTGTGTAAGTTACTATCATCTGTCTGTCAGTGAAAATTCCAGAAGCAGATTCTGGCACTTAGCTTCACTCTGTGTAAAGCAAGACATTCTCTTGACAGAAGGTCTGTGGTAACTGTTGTATGTGTTTAACCTTTGGTGTGAATCTGAGTGTGTAGCTCTACATTTGTCTCCCAGGGATGTATTGGCCCTGATAAAATATTTCAGTTTCAGAGCTGTGATGAAAGTTTTAAGATAAGCTCTTTAACTTTTGAATTTTTAATATACGCTATTATGGATTAGACTTTTAGATCATTTCTATTTCCTGAGAAATCTTAGTGATTTATTAAGAGCTGATACCACCTGTCTGACATAAGAGAGTTAGGCTGAGTTTTGGAAAAGAAGGTGGTGTTCTTCCTGACAGGAAAATGGAGATGAGATTGTAAAAAAAATTATTTAAGAAATATTTGTATCCTCTATGAATTTAGTAAAGAATCTCTTTTCCTGATTTTACCGAGAGAGTTTGAGTCCTCTTTGAGGGAGAGATGATGCTTTTTTTTTTCATTTAGGATTCTATGGTCAGGTTTTTTGTTCTCCTTGTGGGACATGGACAGGTTCAGACAGAAGGGCAGGTGGCCTGTGCTTTCGTTGTAGGAGGAGGTGTGCTTACAACAACCAGCTCTTTGAGGCCGTCCTAGGGCATCCAGGGAGGAACATGAAGAATGAATTATATGTATTAAAAAATACAACCTGTTTTCCTTTCTTACTTGTGAAAGTGACATGGGACATTGCTTCCTATCTCAAATACCCTGGAGAAATGGAGTTCCTGTTCACATGGAGTAGATTTTCTCAGAGCAAGAAGACAAGAGAGATTCATGCATTCATTCAGCAGATATTTATTTATTGAAGCACCACTAGGTTCCAGACTCTATTCTAAGCCCTGGAGATAACAGTGGGCCCAAGTCCCCTCCTTCAGGGAGCCATTCTACTGGGTGAGAAAGATAATAAAGAACCAAGTAATGAGTGATATGTAGTGACAAACGCTGAGAGCAGAGTTAAAGCAAGATGAGAAGGCGGAGAGACAGGTGTTGCCCTTTTAGATGAGGTGGTTAGGGGAGGCCTCTCTGAGGAGGTGACACTGACCAGAGACCTGAGTGGAGGGACGAGCCAGTTGCCGTGGCCGTCTCTGTGGGACCAGTCATCGCGGCAGAAGAGATCTCAAGTGCAAACACCCCGAGGTAGGAGAGTGCTTGCTGTGTCTGTGGCAGGACTAGGAGCTGAATGAGGATTGAACAGTAAGCATGGATGAGTTTGGAGAGGTGGTCAAGGGCCATCTGAGGGAAGGCTTCATAGGCCACAGCAGGGAGTTTGCATTTTACCCTGAGTGTGAATGAGAGTGAGTGGAGGCTTTTGAGACCAGCAAAGTAATATGATCTGATTTATCTTTTAAAAGGATCCCCAGGCATTGTGTGGACGTTGCTCTGGTGGTGGTGGTAGTGGTGATAGGGCAAGATCCCCAACACGGAGAACTCTTAGGAGGCTGTTGCAATAATGCAGGTGAGAGATGGTGGTGGCTCAGCCACGTGGAGAGAATTCAGATTCAGAATCTATGCTGATTGTAGGGAAGACAAGATTTGCTGATGGATTGGATGTAGGCAGTGCCAGGAAAGCACTCTCTAAGGATTTTGGCCTGAGTAATTGGGTGAATAGAGGTGCAGGTGCTAAATTATGGGACCTGGGAAGAGCAGGTTTAGGGGAAGAAGTAAGGAGTTGACTCAGGGGCATGTCAAGTTTGAGATACCTACAAAACATCAAAGTGAGATGACAACAATGTACTTGGAACACTTTCCTGAGGTTCAGAGATTGGAGCTGGAGATGTGCAGTTGAGGGTCATCAAAACTATTAGTCTAGACACATCATCAGTGTATTGAATGTGGTAGAGGAGAAGTGTGTGCTCTAAGCCCTGGGATAGCCTATCCAGAGAGGGAGAAGTAAGCAAGGAGCCTGAGAAGGAAGAGCTGGAGAGGGAGGATGGAAACCAGGAGAGTGCTGTGTCCTGGAAGCAAGCAGAATGAAATGTTTCAAGAAGGAAGAAGTGATAAATGTTGTCAAATGGGACCTGGATAAAGATGAAGGCTAAGAATTGGCCACAAGCAGTGATCTTGACGAGCAGTTTTAATGGAGTAGAATATAAAGAGAAGAGGCGACTAACTACATACAACTCATCCAGGGACTTTTTCTGTGTTGCAGAACAGGGGGGATGGTGGGGTAGGTGCATGGGAATGTGGTTTCACTGGAGATATTGATTGAGAACTAACAGCGTGTTTGTATGCTGAAGGAATTATCCATAAAAAAGGGACAATCGGTGATGCCTGTTGCGTGGGGTAGTTGCAGGAGCAGAGTCCTGGAGTAGGGGAGGGAGGTTGGGACCCAGAACTCAGCAGGAAAGGCGTAGAAGTGTGGGCATGTGTGCAGAGGGGTTGGAGGTTTGGAGTGGGAGGATAGAGAAGTTCTTATTTTCTCAGAGAAATAAGGGAAATAAGAATGAAGGTCATTAGCAGGGTGCTGGTGGTGGAAGGGATGAGGCCATTTAAAGAGAGTAGATCTCCAGTGGGTCTCCTCGAATGGGAATGTCCACGTGGCAGAGAGATGTTGGATGCCAGGCAACTCTGATGCCACTAAGGTGGTGGTAATACATTTTAAGGGAGATGAGCCAGTGTAATTGTGATTGTATTTAGCCATTTTGTTCTATAGAGACATCTATAATAGGTAGAATTGGATTTAACCAAATTTGGAGCAATGAAATTAAGGGATTGGGTAAACAAGGCGTTTTTAACAGTGGGCCATGGAATCTAAGTGCTGTGAGGAGGGAAGTGAGGGCGCGGGGAAGAGTTGGTGGCTGTTGGAGGTGGTTGGAGTGGGTATACTGGAATGGGTGGGCTGGAGGGAGGGGGGTGGTGGTCAGGACAGGGGCAGTTGAAGCTGAAATGTTTGTAGGCGGTGTGGTCATCAGCAGACACAGTGGTAGGATGACCAGAGACCTGAAGACTGAGGAGCGCTGGAAGACAGCATCTTTGGATGTGAGGAGGGTGTGGACTCTGGCATCTGGGTTTTGGATGAGTCATTTATGTGAAATTTCCAAACTCAATCAGACTAGTGATCAAGAGAAAGAACCATAGCAAAAGGTTCTAGAAATAAGGGGGGAGTATTCCTGGATATAGTGGATAACTGTAATAAGCTTGTGTAATAAGCTTGTGTATCTGGAGACATGGCCTCAAAGGGACCTCGGGTTTTACGAGGGAGGAAGGATAAACAGCCTGGGAGCAGCCGAGAGGATACATGTCTCACCCCCAGCCTACTGGCACTAGGACTGTGGGAGAAAAACAGCTGTCACTCAAGAGGGTGGGAGGATAGAGAAGTTCTTATTTTCTCAGAGAAATAAGGGAAATAAGAATGAGGCCCAGGTAAGCCTGCATGTCCTGGTGTGAAAGGCATACAGTTTTCACCAGGGTGAAGGGAACATTCAGAGAAGAGGGTGAGAGCACAAGGGGATTTTAGGTTTGGGGGATCCAGGAAGGGCATGTCTGAGTCAGTTAGGGGATGCTCAGAGCCCTGTGGGGGAAGGGAGTCTAGGAGTTGAGGCTCTGCCTTCTTATGGGGACTGAGGTCAGCATGGGAAGCATGATAATGAGATCTCCCTGAAGGTCACTTAGAGGAGACAGATGATCACATAATTCTAGCATCCTCCATGGGACCCGCCATTTATGCTGTGTCACAGGGCACCATGAGGTAGGAGGATAAATAGTGGTCTGAGCCAGAACACATAGAATTCTGTGTACCTGCCCCCCAAATTCTGTTACTGGCAATAATGAGTCTGAGATCACCCAGATGAAGAAAATATAAAAATGTTTGGAGTATTGAGTGAATATGCTGTATTTGATGGAGAAGTAAGGACTCCACCTTTCTGGATTAGCAGTAAGTAAAATTTGCTCATCCATTAGCCCAATGGTTATTAATCAGCAGGTGTGGAGAATGAGGAGCAAGACTCCTTCCCTCCCAACAATATAACTCATGAGAATGTCACACAGATATAACCCACTGTGGCCCTTACTTATGTCTTGTCCTCTCCCCAACTGTTAAAACAAGAACTTGTTGGCCATACATGGGTATTTATGTTTGTTAATAAATAAAGAACTGTTTTTTATAAAGTAAAAATGCTTTATAAATAAACAGTGAGACTCAAAGAGAAAACAACGGCCTGATAAAGAATGACATAATTCTTTCAGTACAAATTTTAAAATTTGTAAGCAAATCAAGCTGTGTTAACTCTGATAAGTGTATTTATAGTTTTTTTTTTTTTATTTGGAAAAGGGGTGTTCTGCTACAAAGGAGCTTAAAAAGAAAAGCAAGAAAGAACTTTTCTGAAAATCTTTTATGCATGTGATACTATTTGCCAGCAAATACAGAGAGCTTTAACATTTTTTCAGTTTTATTTTATGACATATATTTAGTACTTTGTGTGGTTTTCAAAATGAACTTTAGGGACTTCCCCGGTGGTGCAGTGGTTAAGAATCCTCCTGCCAATGCAGGGGACATGGGTTCGATCCCTGGTCCGGGAAGATCCCACATGCCACGGAGTAACTAAGCCCAAGACCATGTACCACAACTACTGAAGCCTTCGTGCCTAGAGCCTGTGCTTTGCAACAAGAGAAGCCACCGCAATGAGAAGCCCGCACACCACAACAAAGAGTAGCCCCCGCTCGTTGCAACTAGAGAAAGCCCGCGCACAGCAACGAAGACCCTACACAGCCAAAAATAAATAAGTAAAGTTTTTAAAAAATGAACTTTACATGTGTTAAGTAACCTGGGAAAAATACAGAAAAATGTTCATCAATTCATGAGCTATTATAATCTCTGCTTCTAAGACAGCTGATTCAGAGTCTTATCTTTTGGGATCTCAGAACATCAACAGGTTACTACTACTGTTAATGCAGAACTCTTCTGAACATACCATGTTATCATATTGAAGAACTCTTGGCTAAAGTTCTAAACTATGATCAAACCAATTTCCATTCAGCTTTTAAGTCATCGAGGTTTTCCATTCTATTTTAGCACACGATTCCAACAAAGACTTAGCATTTTTTCTTTTAAAAGCACCCTAATATCAAACGACTGTCAGTGCTGCAATGCCTCTTAATTTTTGCCCTTGCCAGCAAGAGTGTGAGTCATTTTTCTAAAATGCTGGAAAAGTTCAAAGAGACTTCATGGTAACTCTCAAACTGGTGATATATATGTGTGTGCCTTTTGCCCATTATAACTCCAGGCATCCCATGGTTTTTTCCTAATGACATATGGAGTCATAAACATGTGAAAGACATTATTTGGTGAAAGAGAGAAAGTCTGAATTATGTGGCAAGAATAGGGTTCAACTGTGATTTTTAAAAATGTCTCTATTTTTTCTTTATACTGTGTTCTTTGGTTTTATAACTCCTTGGCCTGTAGGAATAAGGAGGATAAAACCTGTTTGTGGGCAACTAATGGAATGATTTGTGATTTCTGTGTCTCAGAATACAATTCACAGAATTTCATCTACTCTGTAAATCTTTAACCGGGGTGATAATTGGTTTTGCCCAAAAAGGCAAAAATTGGTTTGGGGGGAGTAAAAAAAAAAGACAATTTTTTGGCCTTCTAAAGGGTCACTGTACATAAATAGAGATACAGAATATCTGTATATTTCATGAAGAGAGGGATTAGAAAAAATTGCAAAAAAAATAAAATGCTCCTTAGAGGGACGATACTTTAAAAAAGGGTTGAGGTGAAAGACTTGTACTCGAAAACTGTAAAACACTGATGAAAGAAATCAAAGATGACATAATAAACAGATGGAGAAATATACCACATTCTTGGATTGGAAGAATCAATATTGTGAAAATGACTATACTACCCAAAGTAATCTACAGACTTAATGCAATCCCTATCAAACTACCAATGTCATTCTTCCCAGAATTAGAACAGAAAATTTTACAATTCATATGGAAACACAAAAGACCCCGAATAGCCAAAGCAATCTTGATAAAGAAAAACAGAGCTGGAGGAATCAGGCTTCCTGACTTCAAACTATACTATAAAGCTACAGTAATCAAGACAGTATGGTACTGACACAAAAACAGAAATATAGATCAATGGTACAGGATAGAAAGCCCAGAGATAAACCCACACACACATGGTCACATAATTTACAACAAAGGAGGCAAGAACATACAATGGAGAAAAGACAGCCTCTTCAATAAATAGTGCTGGGAAAACTGGACAGCTACATGTAAAACAATGAAATTAGAACACTCCCTAACACCATACACAAAAATAAACTCAAAATGGATTAAAGACCTAAATGTAAGACAAGACACTATAAAACTCTTAGAGGAAAACAGGAAAAACACTCTTTGACATAAACCACAGCAAGATCTTTTTTGACCCACCTCCTAGAGTAATGAAAATAAAGACAAAAATAAACAAATGGGACCTAATGAAACTTAAAAGCTTTTGCACAGCAAAGTAAACCATAAACAAGACAAAAAGACAACCCTCAGAATGGGAGAAAATACTTGCAAATGAAACAACAGACAAAGGATTAATCTCCAAAATATACAAACAACTCATGGAGTGCAACATCAAAAGAACAAACAATTCAGTTAAAAAATGGGCAGAAGACCTAAATAGGCATTTCACCAAAGAAGACATACAGATGGCCAAGAGGCACATGAAAAGATGGTCAACATCACTAATTATTAGAGAAATGCAAATCAAAAGTACAATGAGGTATCACCTCACACTGCTCAGAATGGCCATTATCAAAAAATCTACAAACAATAAATGTTGGAAAGGGTATGGTGAAAAAGGAACCCTCCTGCACTGTTGGTGGGAGTATAAATTGTTACAGCCACTATGGAGAAGAGTATGGAGGTTCCTAAAAAAACTAAAAATAGAACTACCATATGACCCAGCAATCCCACTACTGGACATATAACCTGAGAAAACCATAATTCAAAAAGACACATGTACCCCAATGTTCATTGCAGCACTATTTACAATAGCCAGGACATGGAACCAAACTAAGTGTCCATTGACAGATGAATGGATAAAGAAGATGTGGCACATATATACAATGACATATTACTCAGCCATAAAAAGAAATGAAATTATTTGTAGTGAGGTGGATGGACTTAGAGTCTGTCAAACAGAGTGAAATAAGTCAGAAAGAGAAAAACAAACATCATATGCTAACACATATATATGGAATTTTAAAAAAATGGTACAGGTGAACCTAGTGTCAGGGCAGGAATAAAGATGTAGACATATAGAGAATGGACTTGAGGACACGGCAGGGGGGAAGGGGAAGCTGGGGTGAAGTGAGAGTAGCATCGGCATATATACACTACTGAAAGTAAAATAGTTAGCTAGTGGGAAGCAGCAGCATAGCTCAGGGAGGTCAGCTCGGAGCTTTGCAATGACATAGAGAGGTGGGATAGGGAGGGTGGGACCTAGAGAAGTGGGATAGGGAGGGTGGGAGGGAAGGGATATGGGGATATATGTATGTATATAGCTGATTCACTTTGTTGTAACAGAAACTAACAGTATTGTGAAG
Organism: Balaenoptera physalus; assembly: GCF_965194825.1. Taxonomy (NCBI): domain Eukaryota; kingdom Metazoa; phylum Chordata; class Mammalia; order Artiodactyla; family Balaenopteridae; genus Balaenoptera; species Balaenoptera physalus. The sequence goes on along the minus strand of NC_138884.1, from coordinate 39,795,145 downwards.
CAATTATACTCCAATAAAGATCTATTAAGAAAAAAAAAAGGTTGAGAAACACTGATTTAGTCTTTGGAGATAGAAGCTCAGTACCAAGATAAAATGCGGACCACGGACATGATAATATAGATAGATTTTGAAAACAAATTCCAATTGCATATTTTCCAAGTATAATTTCGTTTGTTTGTTAACCATCGATCTTACACTGAGTTTTCAGTACATCAGCCTGTTAGAAAGTCACACTGGCTAGTTATATGCCAGGGTTCTAAGTGGAGTGTTGTCTGGCTCAGCTTTGTCTTACCCTAGTCCTTTCCTCAAGCAGCTGACTGTCTTTGGGGGGAAATGAAATAAAGAAAGTAAAGCACTTGGCATGAACACTCTTAAGTGCAAGCGCAGACAGCTGTGGGATCACAAAGGAAAAAATAGTTAACTTTGCCGGAAGGTAGTTAGGAAACAATTGAATAAAGAGATTACTTTAGACCAAGGAGTTTACGAACTTGGATGGGAAAAAAATTATGTCTTGATTTTTCAATTAACTCCATCTGAAATTTACTGTTTCCTTCCACTATGATGTGGCAAACCACAGTAGAATTAGCAGTATGTGGACTTTTTCACCAAAAGATTTAGATATTTTCATAGCACATTATAGTTGTTGCCACTATCTTGAAATATTATTTATGGTCATAACTACTTTGAAATTACAGTAGTTACTAGACCCACCTCTAGGTTTTGTTATTTAACATGTTAATAAAGTACCATATTTTGTAAATCTCACATTTAACCATATAAAAATTGAAAACTTCTATTTAACAAGGGCACCACAAAATTAAAAGGAAAATATATAACACAAGAGATGCATATTCATAACAAAAATAGAGCTCCTACAGCAGATTCATGGGATTAAGGAGGAAATTCATGGGTTATCAAAGAAGTGTTACGATAAGAGAGGTTCTAGAAGAAGATACTGATATAGCCAATTCAAATATAAAAATATCTCTCAGGTCCTCAGAGAAATATGAATTTAAAAAATTATTATTTAACAATACTTTGGCAAGTTGCCAAAAACTGAGTGAAGGTGTAAAGTATAATGGGTGTAGGAAAATGAACACTTTCATAATGTTGGTGCAAAGTGGTAAATCCTTTTTTCAGGACTATTTGATAGTAGCTTTCAGTTTTTTAAAATGCGTTTATTACTGTTGACCCAGAAATGTCATCTTCAGAAATTTCTCCTATAAAAATACTGGCATATATGCACATAAATATATGTACAAGAATGTTTGGCAAAGAAGTGTTTTCATTGTGAAAAACCAGAAGTGACTTAAAGGTCCATTAGTGGGGAAATTAAGTGACTGCATTGTCAAATTCATATAATGATGTATCCATAATATGCAACTCTGGATAGATATAGCTATATCTACTGACATGGAAACTCTTCTAAGACATATTGCTGTAGGAAAAGTCACAGGGAAAATATGTAGTATAATCTTGTTTATTCAGAACATAAAAAAGCCAAAAACTCAACAAAATCCACAGAGCTTGGAAAATTGTCTTGATGCATACAAGCCCAAGTCTTCATAGATATTTCTGCTGATGGGAGGAGTCAGGGTTGGCAGGATGAATGATGAAGGAGTTTGATATTACTCTTCTGTGACGTTGGCCTTTTTATTCATGTACTCCTGCATAATTAACTAAAAGGAAGAAAAGTCTAGAAAATTACTACATTTACAATGACAACAAACGTATAAATGACTTAGGAATAAACCCACCAGGAACTGTGCAGGACTTGTGGAAAGAGAACTATTAAATTTTATTGAGGTATATAAAAGAAAGCCCAAATAAATGGAGAGAGGTACCATGTCCTTGACTTGGATGATTCAATATACGTGTATAGATTTTAGTGTAAATCTAGACAAAACCCATGGGAAATTAAACTTGACAAAATGATCCTAAAGTTCTTCTGCAAGAATACAAATCATAGGCAAGAACAGCTTAGGAAATCTTGAAAAGAATAATGAACATGTGCCAGGGCAGCCAGATATTAAAGAGTATTCTAAAATTTAAATAATGGAAATAATGAGTACTTGGCCCATGATTAGACAAGAGAACCCATTTAACGGAATGGAAAGCCAGAAATTAGTTGGCTGTCCACTACAATCTCTTGGGCATTGATTGGCATTTATCTACTGGAGACTCACAGTTAGCCTGCTGAGCTGTTTATGATTACCCACAATGGGCCATAGCCAGCCTTGACTGGTATCTGCCCTTCCTACCACAATTTGTACCAATTCAGTGTTTGGTACTCTATTACATATGGCAGGCAAAGGATGACGATTTCATTGGGTTTACCTGCCAAGGTGATTTTAGGGGCAAATGTCTTGTTACTGTAGTCTCCTTGGGGAGGGTGCTGTGGGTGCCTGCCTGGGGACATGTTGGTGTAGAGAGGGACTGAGGGGGGTCATTTTTGAAATAAAATTTGAACCTCTGCTGTATAACATTTAAGAAAAAAAAGGATTTTGGGTTTTTTATTTATTTTATTATTTTTATTGAAGTATAGTTAATTTATAATATTATATTAGCTTCAGGTGTACAACATAGTCATTCAATATTATTATAGATTATACTCCATTTAAAGTTATTACAGAGTAGTTTGTGTCTCTTAATTGCATTCCACTACCTCATCCCTCCTCCCTTCCCTTTCTCCACAGGTAGCCACTAGTTTGTTCTCTTCATCTGTGAGCCTACATCTTTTTTGTTATATACATTCGTTTTCTTTTTTAGATTCCACGTGTAATTGATAACACAGAGTACTTGTCTTTCTCTATCTGACTTATTTCACTAAGGATAATACTCTCTAGTTCCATCCACGTTGTTTCAAATAACAGAATTTCATTCTTTTTTATGGCTGAGTAGTATTCCGTTGTATATATATACACCACGTCTTTATCCACTTATCTGTTGATGGACACTTGGGCTGCTTCCATATCTTGGCTATTTAAATAACGCTGCAATGAACATTGAGGTGCATATATCTTTTCAAATTAGTGTTCTAGTTTTCTTCAGGTAAATACCCAGAAGTGAAATTTCTGGATCATAAGATAGTTCTATTTCCAGTTTTTTGAGGAACCTTCATACTGTTTTCCGTAGTGGCTGTACCAATTTACATTCCCACTAACAGCATTCTAGGGTTTCTCTTTTTCTACATCCTCGTCAACACTTGTTATTTGTTGTCTTTTTGATAATAGCCTTTCTGACAGATGTGAGGTGATATTTCATTGTGGTTTTTATTTTCATTTCCCTGATGATTAGTGATGTTGAGCATCTTTTCACGTGGCTGTTGGCCACCTGTGTCTCTTCTTTGGAGAAATGTCTATTCAGGTCCTCTGTCCAGTTTTTTAATCAGATTGTTTGTTTTTTGCTATTTAGTTGTATGAGTTCTTTACATATTTTGGATATTAACCCCTTATTAGACATATCATTTGCAAATATCCTCTCCCATTCAGTAGGTTGCCTTTTCGTTTTGTTGATGGCTTCCTTTGCTGTGCAAAATCTTCTTAGTTTGATGTAGTCTCTTTTGTTTATTTTTGCTTTTGTTTCCCTTACCTGAGGAGACAGCTTCAAAAACATATTGCTAAGACAAATGTCAAAGAGTGTACTGCCTATGTTTCCTTCTAAAAGTTTTATGGTTTCACGTTTTACATTTAAGTCATAAATGCATTTAGAGTTCACTTTTGCACATGTTAGAAAATGGTCTAGTATCATTCTTTTACTTGTAGCTGTCCAGTTTTCCTAATGCCATTTAAAGAGACTGTCTTTTCCCCATTACCTATTCTCTTATAAATACACCAGTCATTGGATTTAGGACCCACCTAATTCAACACGACCTCATCGTAACTTGGTTACATCTGCAAAATCCCTATTTCCAATAAGGTCTTTCTCACAGGTATCAGAGGTTGGGACTTGAACATATCTTTTGCGGAGACACATTTAAACCACTATAGGAAGGAATCAGTTACTGGAGCCAGGAGAGAGAGAGAGAGGTGGGGGCGGATAGCTCTGTAGAGGCCTCCCTTCAGGATCTGATGACCCTATGAAGATGGAGCCAGGGAATAGATGCCCTGCTCTCACTTTCTCCCTCTCATCTCCTACTCTGCCTCCTATTGGCTAAGCTCACTGGGAGTCCAGAGAGCAAGGGAGCCTCAGCATGTGATCCATACAACGAGAGCCTTGAAGACACAGAGCAAGGTGGACAAATGTAGAGACAGGATTGGGGGCATAAATGTTGGATTGATTGAAGCCCTCCCCCTCCTTTTTCATCCCATCACTCCCCCTATTGTCCTAAAAGTTGTATTCTCCACACCTATTCTTTTAGTGGCCACCTTCCTTTTATAAATGCAAATGATGGCTGGTGAAATATTAAATATAGGTAACCAAAAATATATATCCGGGCTCAAAAGAACAGCTTCTTCTCTGTGGAACAAATGAAGAATGGTAATTGAAGCCAAAGCCCTAGGCTTGTTGGGCATTGGTTCTGGGATGGTCTGGAAGCAGGAAGTGGTGGCTAGGAGCTCAGCTTCTGCAGATAAAGAGGACTGTTGGTCTAGGCAGCCTGGGGACTCAGAGCCAGGTGGCCAAAAAGGGAGCCAGGCTTCCTGTGGGCTTTGAGGTTGGGAATATGATATCCTAGTGTCCCCATGGAACAGGAGCATTGAAATGCCATTGCAATCCTGGAATAGATTCAGCTGATCAATGTTACTGTCTGCATAGAGAAATTCAGGAAAATATGTCAACTAATTATTAGAAGACCTCTCTGAACTGTACAAGCTTAACATAAAAACTCAGAAGCATTCGTATATACCAGTAAGAAGCAATGAGAAATTGTAAGAGAAGATAACTAACCTTTTAACAAAATATATCTAATAAAATATGTTCAAGAAAATTTCTGAGAAAAGTTCAAATTGGTATTGAGTGATACAAGTTGAACAAGTACCACTTAGGATATAGTCAAAATGCAGCTTTAATTTTGTCTCTTATCTTCCCCTTAAAAGGGGAAGAGGAGATTGTCCCCACACCTGAATTTCAGCTTGCACTGTCGTTCCTGGTGACTCTCAGGTAACCGGGTCTCGTGTTCCCTTTAAGTTGCACACACAGTCTTATTTCAGTAAAGAGAACACTCAGTCCCCCATCATAGCCAAAACTCAAAATATAATTTAGTGTTAAATCTCTCCATGCACTCTAGCTGAGGTCTGTTCACTCTTTCTTTTTCAATATTGTAAAGATGTTAATGCTCCCCTAAATTGACCTGTAGATTCTTTGCAATCCCAATATAAGTCCCAGTGGGTATTTTTGGTGGACTTTGACAAGCTGATTCTAAAGTGCCTATAAACATGAAGAGCACCAATAATGAAGAGGCACTTTTGCAGAAGAAGAACAAGGTCAGGGGCCTTGAGCTACCAGTAAAGAAGACTTATAATTAAAGCATAGTAATTAAGATAGCATATCGCTGGTATAGGAATGGACAAATCAATTCATGGAGCCCAGAAACAGACTCACACATATGACACTTACTTATTTCACCAGTGGCACTGCAGAGCCCCAGGGCAAGGTGGTCTTTTTTCATTAAATGGTTCTGGGACAATTGGAAATTTATAGAGAAAAAATGAAATTGAAGCCCCCAAAAGCAGTTGTACTAGATGATGCTGAAATTGAATCCCTAAAAGTAGTTGTTTGTGATGATACAAGGATGCATACATTTTTGAAGCCTATTGATAGATGCTACAGCACACAACTCATCCTTAGATTTAAAAGATCCATAATTCAGACTGTAGCTGCGAGGACAGGTCCAAGAATTGTATAGCATCCTCTGCTCCTTGGAAGAGACCATTGGACTATACAGTTAACTCCTTATCCTGGGAGATTAGTTCTCAGTTGTCCTCAGGAATGATACTATCATTACTGAAAGTGGGGTCTAGTTGCTCGCTGCTCAAAAGCCAATACTTGAGAGGCAAGGGTGGTGGAAAGGAAATTTTGCTTTATTTTGGAGGCCGGCAACCAGGGGAGAGAGCAGACTCGTGTCCACAAGCTGACTCTCCCTCTGACAGTGGGCAAGAGCTTTTAAAGGAGAGTTTCGAGGTGTATAGTTGGAAGGAGGGGGCTACAAGTAGAAACAGCACAATGAACTCTGACAGTCACCTTGAAATTGGTCATTCAGTGATCTGATCAGTGTCATCTTGATTGCTTTAAGTACAGTTAATCTTCAGTTCCAGGGTTGGTTTGTTCCCATTTCTTTGAGGCCAGTTCTTGGAATTGTAGAGCTTATATCATGGCTACAGTCTGGTCACCATGTAGTTAACTTCTTCCACCTGTTGAGGATTTCAGTATCTACAAGACAGCTGGAAGGATGTGGCTCAGAATATTACCTACAGTTCTTGAGGAGGAACTAAAGGTCCTTGACTTTCCTTAATGACTAAACTATTATTATTTTGTCCTCTTTGACTGCTTTCCTTTGCTTCTGCATTCTCTCACTTCTCTGATTTAATTTATTCTTTGACTAAAGTTTTTCTACAGGCAAAAGTCAGGTGGAGGACATGGGGGAAAGGACCATAGGGTCCTGCTCCATTTCTCTATGAGGTCACATCTTTTATTCTTCCTGGAATCTCCAAGTATCTGATCAGAACCCCTAGGGGACATTGAAACAGACTTCCCTGGAGAGTGCTTTTGAATTTCTGACACTGCCCAGGCTTGAAACAAATGTCCTTTTCTCCTTTTCTTGTTTAATTTTAGCCTGTCATGAGTTCTTAGGTGAACCTTGAAAACTTTTCAGGGCCTTAGGGTATGGCCTAATATTTCAGTGGCATAAACGTGGCTAGTTTAAAAAAAGAACATTTCATAAATTGACATGATAACAGGGCTTAGACTCCCATTTGTGCCCTGTACATGTATGCCAGGCCATCCTCTCCTGCTTATGGAGCATTTTTGTGTATGCCTCCTGCCTCTTAGAGTCCAAAGTGCTAAAGACAGGGATCATGGCTTATTCGAGGGGCACCTACACTGTTATTGTTATCAAATTATCATAATCATGGCTGACATTTATGCTTACTATGTGCCAAGCCCTATGATAGGTACTTTGTATCATCAAATGTATTCCCAAGACACCACCATGATGTGGGTAACTGTTAGAATCCCTATTTTGCAGAGGTAGACGTTGAGGCACAGGATGTAAAGTGATCTGCTGGAGATCGCACAGCTAGTCAGGAGCAGAGCTGGGGACAACCCCATGGGAATCCTATTCTAAAGTCTTGGCTACTCACTACGGGATAAAGTTTTTTATTATATACAGCAGAAACTGATTAAGAGAAGTTTTGAAGTTCTATGGCAACAGAAACTGACCCTGGCTCACTTAAGTAGATGAAAATTCTTGGAAGGATATTGGATAGTTTAAAAAAATGATCCAAAGTCTAGGAAACAATAGCGTAGGACAGTGGGCAGAAACCCAGACAGGCTGGGTCACGTTGCAGAAGTGGTCTGAGAATCTGCTGCTCTGGGTGCCACTGCCAAGGCTGCATTTTAAACTGTCCCCTCATTCTTGTTTCACTAGCTCAAAAGTTTGTTTTCTTGTGAAAACTTCCATTTAGCCAAGTCTCAGACACCTGGGTGTGTTCCATCTGCCAAGGGTGAGGAGAGGGAGAATGTGGCCTCCTTTGGCTTCTGCAGTGAGAGGTAGGACTTGGCTTCCCATCCAAACCCACAAGCCAAAGGCTTCCCCGCGGGAGGAAGGGGGCTTAGATGTTGTGCAGCCAAAAAATGACGAGCAGTCATGACAGCCCTCCTGTTTGCTAAAGCGTGTTCATCCAGCGGTGCCAGTGCCGCTCACCCAGAGGGGCCCACTGGGCACTAGCGTGCCATGCCTGCTTCTATGCCATTGCCAGATTGTGCCCGAATGTTTCTAAGATTTCTCTAAGATTTTCCTGAATGTTTAGAATCATAATCAGATGTCCTGCTAGAACCTCATACTTTAATTACGTTCATTTTCTTTTCTTTTCAAACTTACGGGGTTCTCTAAACATCAGTAGCATTGTCCTTTTACCCAGTTCTCTCTTTCCCATTCCTTTGGACCCCAACATCCACATATTTACCAAACCTTAACACATCTGTATTTTCTAACGTCTGGAATTGTCCCTCTCTTTTTGTTTTCATGCTTCTTACATGTTTATACCTTTATACCTAACTGGATTTCATATCTCCAGTCTTCCCTCTTCCAATCTGCTACTGAATTAAGTTCCTCTGAAGCACAGCTCAGGCCATATTGCTCTCTTGCTCCCTACTCTTCATGGTTCCTGAGCTTGAGTTCAGAGCATCACGTGATATGGCCTCAGACCACATCCCCAACCTAGCTCCCCACTTACCACCTTCATCCACACTCCCTCAGCCAATCTGGGCATGAATATTCTAGAATATTCTGTCTGTTGCCTGCTTACAATGTGTAGGATAATTGATTGGCTTCAACTGTATATTTTATCACAAAAATCCTATATGATAGGTTTTATTCTTTCCATTTTACAGATGTAGAGAAAGAGAGTTGAAGCTATGGGGCCTTTCCCTAGGTTGCTCTGTAGTAAGTGATAGAGCTGAGCTTCAAGCCCAGGCTTTCCAGCTCCGAGGCCATTGTTCTTTCCAGGACAGTCTCCAACTCTTTGCACTTGCGTTTTCAGTTCTGTGTGGAATCCCCTTTCCCTTTATTTCTATGTGACTGAAATTTCTCCATCTTTCACGACAACTCAGATGCCACCTTCTCAGTGAAACATTCTTGAATCACTGATTCCCCATGGGTTTTATCTCTTTTATAGATCAACACTTTGCATTATGGTCCTTCATATACAGGTCATGTGAGGAGTCATATGTGACTTCCTGCTTCTTCCCTTACATTGTCAAGTATTAGCACGGATGAACAGAATGCTTCCTGATCCAAAGAACACAAAATGTAAAAACAGTGATCTTAAAGGATCTGTGTTATCAGTACTGTTACCAAGTAAGGACACCTGTTCTCTGTCAGCTATTCACAACTACCATTCACTGTCTGCCACCAAGAAGTAATTAAAGTTGAAGTGTATATTTAGATGAGATAAAATAGAATTTCTCTCCCTGTTGTTGTAGGAGGAGTTGGATGGCCAACTGGGGTTGGGGTGGGGAGTGGGTGGGCAGGGCTGGGGCCCCGGGAAGAGTCTGGCATGTGGTTTTGATCTAGACAGGCTGCACACTGATCCTGAGGAAAACAGAGGCCACGAGGTCAACCAAGGAAGGATACTGAAAAACAAGGCATCGTTGGGAATCAAAGGAAGGGCCAGGGATCCCCCTGCTCCTGCCTGGGCCCCAAGGTGTTCCAATACAGGGGAGCAGGCGGGGTATCAGTGGCAGAATGTTTCACTAGTTGAGTGGAGTGGGATACTGAACCCCTCCTTATTTTTTTCCCAAGGCCAGAATGGCTCCCAGAGAGTGGGTGGGTACAGGGGAGAAGCAATTAGACATGCTTGGCTGGGGTGAGTGGCCTGTGGTGTGTGGGCTGAGAAGCTGACGACGGGATTACTTTTAAAAAGCCCTGTTTAACAGTTGGTTATGGTTCACTAAAGCCCTGTGGCCTTGGGAGTTAGCTCACAGCTCTGTGTTTTGCCTTAGTTAAGTGGAGCCTGACGAAGCAGAAATGCATTTTCTATTATATGATGTAGAGACCTGGTGGAATGGAAATTCAGTTCCTGCTAAGTGCTAAAATGCTAAGTTCTCCAAATTAACTACCATGTCAGTTTCAGAGTTCCAATTTTAATGATTAAGGGGACCTGCTAATTGGTATTTGGCTTCTAAATAGGGAGGGATTTTGTATTCCTACTAGATGGTTTTCAGCAACATTCACAAGTGATGTCGGTCGATTAAATTATTCTATCTGGAAGAAATGTAGCTTTTATTTAGCTTAGGAATTTTGAACAGGGAAGCATCCGCCAAAGGCCACCTGAGGGACCGCAATAGCTGGGACTGCTGTTTCCAAGTATTTGCATGATGTGGATGGACCACAAAGCTACTTATCCCCCGGATGGCACTAGAGCTTTCAAAAAGTCTTTAGTCCTCTCATTCAAGGACTTTGGAATGACTTTGGTGGTCAGTCTCCTTACTGAAATGATAGACCCAAGCAGGCCCTGTTGCACAGCACAGTGAATAATTGCTGTCACCTGTTACTTGGCCATGAGTCCCTGGGCCCAGAGATCCTGTTTATCTGCCACTGTCAAAGTATGCTTATCAGGAATCTGCTTTGTGCAGTGAGGTCGTCTCTCCTGCTTGGAAAAGTTGTTAATTAAAATGTAAATAGAGCCGTCAAAAGTGATTTATTGAGTTCCATGGTTATCTTTGGACTATCTACCTATGCTAGATGTCATTATCACAGGGGAAGGAGGGGTCCTAGTGTGGGCACCATCCAGAGACCATTCATTACCTGGCAGAGGAGGAGGTGGTATTTGCAGATAACGCAATCCTGAATCTTAAATAGGACAGCCTTGAAGGAAAATTACCTTCCCCGTTTCCATGAGGCATCTGATTTGAGGTAAAGCCTCAGGCACGGCAGGCCTAATGAATTTATTAAGCGCTCATAAGATTTCTGACAAGTTGCAGCTTTTAAAACCCCTAGTGCCAGTGTACATATATTTCTTCACAGTGTGCAGTTGGGCTGTTTATCCTGAAATCCAAGTGATTTTAGTTTGATTTAGTAATTCAATTTAATGCCTGCATGATTCATTTTCTCAAAAGAAAATTCATTTTAGTTGTTTAGATCTGTAGCTTGCTTTCATCTTCATTTTCTGTTCTTACATGTTTTTTTGTTCTATCCACTGTAAATTTTCATTTTTCCACAGCCTCTATTTTCTTGTTGTCTTTAGCTCCTTATAATCAGTGTGTAAAGACTAGTGAAGCTTTTCATTTTCTTTTTCAGATATTGTACACATTTGCTTGGTATGTTCACAGGTTCTTTTCTTGGTTCAGTTGTACTATCGTTTACATTTGCTCAGTGACTTACTTCTACTTATGCCCTGAACTATAGTTGTTCAGGATCCAATTTACTTCTTTCTTCTTCTTGAATGCTTTGATTATCAAAACTCCTTGCTTTTACTTGCTGTTGCAGCCCTATCTACTATTGCTTGTAAAAGAAGCCTTTTTTTTTTCTTTTCCATTGTAGCTTATTAGAAAATATTGAATATAGTTCCCTATGTTATACAGTAAATATTGTTTATCTATTTTATATATAGTAGTGTGCATCTGTTAATCCCAAACTCCTAATTTATCCCTCCCTCCCTTCCCCTTTGGTAACCATAAGTTTGTTTTCTATGTCTGTGAGTCTGTTTCTGTTTTGTAAATAAGTTCATTTGCACTATCTTTAATTTTTATTTATTTTCAAAAAAATTTTAAAATTGGGTTATAGTTGCTTTACAATGTTGTCTTAGTTTCTGCTGTACAGTAAAGTGAATCACTATACGTATACATATATCCTCTCTTTTTTGATTTCCTTCCCATTTAGGTCACCACAGAGCACAGAGGAGAGTTCCCTGTGCTATATATAGCAGGTTCTCATTAGTTATCTATTTTATACAAAGTAGTGTATATATGTCAATCCCAATCTCCCAATTCATCCCACTCCACCCCGTCCTTGGTGTCCACATGTTTGTTCTCTATGTCTGTGTCTCTATTTCTGCTTTGAAAATAGTTCATCTGTACCATTTTTCTAGATTACACATACATGTGTTAATATATGATATTTGTTTTTCTCTTTCTGACTTACTTCACTCTGTATGACAGACTCTAGGTACACCCACATCTCTACAAATGACCCAATTTCGTTCATTCCTTTTTAAGGCTGAGTAATATTCCATTGTATATATGTACCACAACTTCTTCATCCATTCATCTGTCGATGGACATTTAAGTTGCTTCCATGTCCTGGCTATTGTAAATAGTGCTGCAATGAAAATTGGGGTAATGTGTCTTTTTGAATTATGGTTTTCTCAGAGTATATGCCCAGTAGCAGGATTGCTGGGTCATATGGTATTTCCATTTTTAGTTTTTTAAGGAACCCCCATACTGTTCTCCATAGTGGCTGTATCAATTTACATTCCCATCATCAGTGCAAGAGGGTGCGCTTTTCTCCACACCCTCTCCAGCATTTATTTTTTGTAGATTTTTTGATGATGGCCATTCTGACCAGTGTGAGGTGATACCTGATTGTAGGTTTGATTTGCATTTCTCTAATAATTAGCGATGTTGACCATCTTTTCATGTGCCTCTTGGCCATCTGTACGTCTTCTTTGGAGAAATGTCTATTTAGATCTTCTGCCCAATTTTTGATTGGGTTGTTTTTTTTTTTGATATAGAGCTCCATTAGCTGTTTGTATATTTTGGAGATTAATCCCTTGTCATTTGCTTCATTTGCAAATATTTTCTCCCATTCTGAGGGTTGTCTTTTGGTCTTCTTTATGGTTTCTTTTGTTGTGCAAAAGCCTTTAAGTTTAATTAGGTCCCATTTGTTTATTTTTATTTTTATTTTCATTACTCTAGGAGGTGGGTCAAAAAAGAAAAGATCTTGCTGTGATTTATGTCAAAGAGTGTTCTTCCTATGTTTTCCTCTAAGAGTTTTATAGTGTCTGGGCTTACATTTAGGTCTGTAATCCATTTTGAGTTTATTTTTGTGTATGGTGTTGGAGAGTGTTCTAATTTCATTCTTTTACATGTAGCTGTCCAGTTTTCCCAGCAGCGCTTATTGAAGAGACTGTCTTTTCTCCATTGTATGTTCTTGTTTCCTTTGTCATAGATTAGGTGAGCGTAGGTGCATGGGTTTATCTCTGGGCTTTCTATCCTATTCTATTGATCTATATTTCTGTTTTTGCACCAGTACCATATTGTCTTGATTACTGTAGCTTTGTAGCATAGTCTGAAATCAGGGAGCCTGATTCCTCCAGCTCTGTTTTTCTTTCTCAAGATTGCTTTGGCTATTCAGGGCCCTTTGTGTTTCCATACAAATTGTATATATTTTTTTTCTAATTCTGTGAAAAAAGCCATTGGTAATTTGATAGGGATTGTATTGAATCTGTAGATCACTTTGGGTAGTATAGTCATTTTCACAATATTGACTCTTCTAATCCAAGAACATGATATATCTCTCCATCTGTTTTATATCCTCTTTGATTTCTTTCATTAGTATCTTATAGTTTCTATGTACAGGTCTTTTGCCTCCTTAGGTAGGTTTATTCCTAGATATTTTATTCTTTTTGTTGCAATGGTAAATGAGATTGTTTCCTTAATTTCTCTTTCTGATCTTTTGTTGTTTGTGTATAGTAATGCAAGAGATTTCTGTGCATTAATTTTGTATCCTACCACTTTACCACATTCATTGATTAGCTCTAGTAGTTTTCTGGAGTCACCTTTAGGATTTTCTATGTATAATATCATGTCATCTGCAAAGAGTTACCGTTTTACTTCTTCTTTTCCAATTTGGATTCCTTTTATTTCTTTTCCTTCTCTGATTGCTATGGCTAGGACTTCCAAAACTATGTTGAATAATATTGGCAAGAGTGTGCATCCTTGTCTTGTTCCTGGTTTTAGAGGACATGCCCTCAGTTTTTCACCACTGAGAATGACATTTTCTGTGGGTTTGTTGTATCTGGCCTTTATTATGTTGAGGAAGGTTCCCTCTATGCCCACTTTCTGGAGAGTCTTTATCATAAAGTGGTGTTAAATTTTGTCAAAAGCTTTTTCTGCATCTATTGAGATGATCATATGGTTTTTATTCTTCAGTTAGTTAATATGGTGTATCACATTGATTGATTTGTGTATATTGAAGAATCCTTGCATCCCTGGGATAAATCCCACTTGATCATGGTGTATGATCCTTTTAATGTGTTGTTGGATTTCGTTTGCTAGTATTTTGTTGAGGATTTTTGAGTGTATCCTCATCAGTGATATTTGTTTGTAATTTTCTTTTTTGTGATATCTTTGTTTGGTTTTCATATCAGGGTGATGATGGCCTCATAGAATGAGCTTGGGAGTGTTCCTTCCTCTGCAATTTTTTAGAAGATTTTGAGAAGGATGGGTGTTAGCGCTTATGTAAATGTTTGATAGAATTCACCTGTGAAACCATCTGGTCCTGGAGTTTTGTTTGTTGGAAAATTTTAAATCATGGTTTCAATTTCATTGCTTGTGATTGGTCTGTTTATATTTTCTATTTCTTCCTGGCTCAGTCTTGGAAGTTTATACCTTTCTAAGAATTTGTCCATTTCTTCCAGGTTGCCCATTTTATTGACATAGAGTTGCTTGTAGTAATCTCTTATGATGCTTTGTTTTTCTGCAGTGTCCATTGTAACGTTTCCTTTTTCATTTCTAATTTTATTGATTTGAGTCCTCTCCCTCTTTTTCTTGATGAGTCTGACTAAAGGTTTATCAATTTTGTTTATCTTCTCAGAAAACCAGATTTTAGTTTTATTTATCTTTGCTATTGTTTTCTTTGTTTCTATTTCATTTATTTCTGCTCTGATCATTATGATTTCATTCCTTCTACTAACTTTGGGTTTTGTTTGTTCTTCTTTCTCTAGTTCCTTTATGTGTAAGGTTAGATTGTTTATTTGAGAATTTTCTTGTTTCTTGAGGTAGGATTTTATTGCTATAAAGTTCCCTCTTAGAACTGCTTTTGCTGCATCCCATAGGTTTTGGATCGTCATGTTTTCATTGTCATTTGTCTCTAGGTATTTTTTGATTTCCTCTTTGATTTCTTCAGTGATCTCTTGGTTATTTAGTAGTGTACTGTTTAGCCTCTATGTGTTTGTGTTTTTTCCAGTTTTATTTTCCTGTAATTGATTTCTAATCTCACAGCATTGTGGTCAGAAAAGAAGCTTGATATGATTTCAATTTTCTTAAATTTACTGAGGCTTCATTTGTGACCCAAGGTGTGATCTATCCTGAAGAATGTTCCATGTGCACTTGAGAAGAAAGTGTATTCTGCTGCTTTCAGATGGAATGTCCTATAACTATCAATTAAGTCTATCTGGTCTATTGTGTCATTTAAAGCTTGTGTTTCCTTATTTATTTTCTGTCTGGATGATCTGTCCATTGGTGTAAGTAGGGTGTTAAAGTCTCCCACTATTATTGTGTTACTGTCGATTTCCCCTTTTATGGCTATTAGCAATTGCCTTATGTATTGAGGTCCTCCTATATTGTATGCATAAATATTTATAATTGTTATGTTTTCTTCTTGGATTGATCCCTTGATCATTATGTGGTGTCCTTCCTTGTCTCTTGTGACAGTCTTTATTTTAGAGTCTATTTTATCTGATATGAATATTGCTACTTCAGCTTTCTTTTGATTTCTATTTGCATGGAATATCTTTTTCTATCCCCTCACTTTCCATTTGTATGTGTCCCTAGGTCTAAAGTGGGTCTCTTGTAGGCACTATATATACAGGTCTTTTTTTGTATCCATGCAGCCAGTCTGTGTCTTTTGGTTGGAGCATTTAATCCATTCACATTTAAGGTAATTATTGATATGTATCTTCCTATGATCATTTTCTTAATTGCTTTGGGTTTGTTTTTGTAGATCTTTTTCTTCTCTTGTGTTTCTTGCCTAGAGAAGTTCCTTTAGCATTTGTTGTAAAGCTGGTTTGGTGGTGCTGAATTCTCTTAGCCTTTGCTAGCCTGTAAAGCTTTTGATTTCTCCATTGGATATGAATTAGAGCCTTGCTGGGTAGAGTATTCTCGGTTGTAGGTTTTTCCCTTTCATCACTTTAATATATCTTGTTACTCCCTTCTGGCCTGCAGAGTTTCTGCTGAAAAATCTGCTGATAACCTTATGGGGATTCCCCTGTATGTTATTTTTTTGCCTTTACCTTGCTGCTTTTAATATTTTTTCTTTGAATTTAATTTTTGTTAGTTTGATTAATATGTGTCTTGGCATGTTTCTCCTTGGGTTTATCCTGTATGGGACTCTCTGGGCTTCCTGGACTTGGGTGGCTATTTCCTTTCCCATGTTAGGGAAGTTTTTGACTATAATCTCTTTAAATATTTTCTCAGGCCCTTTCTCTTTCTCTTCTTCTGGGACCCCTATAATTCAAATGTTGGTGCATTTAATGTTGTCCCAGAAGTCTCTTAGACTGTCCTCATTTCTTTTCATTCTTTTTTCTTTATTCTGCTCCTTGGCAGTTATTTCCACCATTCTATCTTCCTAGCTCTCTTATTCATTCTTCTGCCTCAGTTTTTCTGGTGTTGATTCCTTCTGGTGTATTTTTAACTTCAGTTATTGTGTTGTTCATCACTGTTTGTTTGTTCTTTAGCTCTTCTAGGTCTTTGTTAAACATTTCTTGTATTTTCTCAATACATGCCTCCATTCTTTTTTGAGATTTTGGATCATCTTTACCTTGCTTTTGAACCTTGCTTGTTCATCTGTAACATATTTTTTTTGTGGTCTTTTTTTTGGATGGGTGGCGCTGTGTTCCTCTCTTACTGGTTGTTTGGCCTGAAATGTCCAGCACTGGAGTTTGCAGGCAGTTGGGTGGAGCTCGGTTTTGGTGCTGAGATGAGGACCTCTGGGAGAGCTCACATCAATTAATATTCTCTGGGGCCTGAAGTTCTCTGTTAGTCCAGTGGCTTGGACTTTGTGCTCCCACCACAGGAGCTCAGGCCTGACCCCTGGCTTGGGAACTAAGATCTCACAATACATGCAACACAGCAAAGAAAATTAAAAAAGGGCACAACAAAAAAGAGCAGAACAATAACAAGGAATAAAAAATAAAATAAAATTAGAAAAATGAAAACTATATTAGAAAAAATAAAACAAAACAATAATATCAAAGCAAAACAGAACCACAACAGCAAAAAAAAAATTAAATTAAATAATAAAATAAATAAAAAACAAAATTAAAAGATTAGAATAAAAAAATAAGCAAAAAGAAAATAAAAAATAAAAGTTCCCTGGTACCTCTGCTATCAGTGTTCTTGCCCCCACGGTGAGCTACACCCTATTCCCACCTCCCATAAGGCCCTCCAAGACCTCAATGTAGGTCTCTGGGCCTGCTGTGTCAGCCCCATCTTTGCCATCTCACCAGCATCTGCTCCTGAAGGTGGCCTAGAGCACACATACCTGCACAGGCCAGCTGGGGCGCAGGCCTCCACAGGCATGACTGCAGGGGCTGGTGCAGTTGGAGGAGGCCTTGGAGGGGCGTGGCATTCATCTCTCCTTGACCCACATGGCCAGAGGAGGCCCTGTCTGGGGAAGCACTTGGACTGCAAGGACCCACGTGGCCAGAGGATGCTTTGGCGGAGGTGGGGCTCAGGGCCGGGACCCATGCTATCAGAGGGGGCCCTGGGGTGGGGGGAGGCTCAGGCCTGGGACCTGCACAGCCAGAGGGGGCCTTGGGGGCGGGTTATCAGGCCTGGGACCCATGCAGCCGGAGGAGGTTTTGGGTGGGGGCCCAGTCTGGGACCCACGCAACTGGGAGAGGCTTAACGGCAGTGGGGCTCAGGGCTGGGACCCGTGTGGCTGGAGGCGGCCCCTGGGTTGGGGGCTCAGGCCCCAGACCTGCATGGCTGGAGGGGATCCTGGGGACCCAGACCTGGGACCCCAGCATGCTCACTGGGCCCACGCAGGTGGAGGAGACCCTGGTTGCATTCCCCTCTGATCTCCAGATCCTCCAAAGGTCCCTCTCTGTCCCTGCTGATGCCCTCTCCGTGAGTGGGAACCTCTCTTCTCCCCAGCCCCCCTTCAGGGGTGCCGGTCCCATCCTGCCTCCACCCTTTCCCCACCTCCTTCCCTCCCACATCCTACCTGGTTGTGTGGGGATTCCTCCTATCCCTTTAGGTGTCTGAGGTCCCCCACCAGTGTCCAGTGTGTACTGTTTTTTAGAATCCATGTATAAGTGATATCATATAATATTGGTTTTTCTCCATCTGACTTACTTCACTTAGTATGATAATCTCTAAGTCCATCCACATTGCTGCAAATGGCATTATTTCATTCTTTTTTATGGCTGAATAATATTCCATTGTATATACCACACATTCTTTATCCATTTGTCTGTTGATGGACACTAAGGTTGCTTCCATGTCTTGGCTGTTATAAATAGTGCTGCTATGAACATTGGGGTGTAGTATCTTTTCAAATTTGAGCTTTTGTCTTTTCCAGCTATATGCCCAGGAGTGGGATTGATGGATTATATGGCAACTCTATTTTTAGTTTTTTAAGGACCGTCCATACTGTTCTCCATAGTGGCTGCACCAACTTAACATTCCCACCAACAGTGTAGGAAGGTTCCCTTTTCTAAAGGAGTCTTTTTATAGTTGGATGCCATTTACTCATTTATTAATTCAGCAAGTATTTATTAACTTCCTACTATGTGCTTCTTCAGTACAATAATTTGTCAGCAATGATTTGAACATATTTTTATAAGGCCATCAAGCTTGAAGAAGATAAAGTGCAATGCTTTTAGACTCTGCTGCCGAAAGTGTGGTCCCTGGAGTGGTAACATTGGCATCACCTAGGAACTCATTAGAAATGCAGAGGCTCAGGCCCTGCCCATGATGTACTGAACCAGAATCTGCATTGAAACCGTATCCTCAGGTGATTTTCATATATCTTAAAGTTCAAGAAGACTGTGCAGTGGTGTATAAAAATGTTAAGGATGAATTAGTAGATTTTAATTATTTGCAAATTATTGCTAACATGTACAAATACAGATTACAGACTGAGTTTTATTACCTCAGTGATGAAAAGAAGCTCTCCTTCAAAATCAGAGAGACATATTGCAGGGGCTTTAAGCCAAGCTCACTTTTTTGATTTGTTGGTAGTTTGACAAATCATTTTTGAAACATCTCTCTGTATGATATAGGCAGGAATGAGACTTAGATCCTGGTTTCAGGGAACCTACATTTTATCAGGAGAGACAACCAATTACTCAATTATTAAAAATTATTTTGAGGACATAAAAGGAATGAAGTTCTGACACATGCTACAACATGGATGAACCTTGAAACCATTGTGCTTAGTGAAAAAAACCAGTCACAAAAAAACACATTTTATATGATTCCATTCATATGAAAAGTCCAGAATAGGGAAAGTCTATAGAGACAGACAGTCATTTAGTGTTAGCTTAGGGCTAGAGTAAGGGTATTTAGGAGGGGGTCCAGGGATGGATAGGGCAGTGATAGATAAAGGGTATGTGTTTCTTTTGGAGATGACAAAAATGTTCTATGATTGGCTGTGGTGATGGTTGTACATATCTATGAATATACTAAAAACCATTGAATTCTACCCTTTAAATGTGTGAATTTTATGGTATGTGAATTATATTGATTAAAATGTTAATGATTATTTTGGGGAGGACTAGGAGAAAGAGTATTGGATTCTATGAGTGTGTATAGTGGGGGCTTTAGTCCTGGACACTAAAGGCTTCTTTGATTGGGTGTCTCTTTAGCGGAGCTTTGAGGAATGGATGGAAATCACCTGGGCAAGGGCAGGGGGATTCAGAGCATTCCAGGTAGAATGAACAGCATTGCCTGGGGACTATGGTAGGAAGGTTCCACAACAAATGAAGACCTGAAAACCTAGTGTGATGGAGCACAGGGGCCAAGGGGAGGAGAGTGTCACGGGTGAGGCTGGTGAGATGTTGGGGCCCAGGTCATAAGGGGTCTGCAGGATGTAAAGGTCTTTACACTAAAACAATAGAAAATTACTGAAGAGCTTTAATAATGAACAGGTGTGATTTTTAAAAAATTTTTGATCACTCTTAATTTCGGGTAGAGAATGGATTGGGTAGGGACCAAGAATGGTAATGGAAGACCTTTATAGATTATTGTATAGTCCAGTGTTTGGACGGATGTGGTCACAGTGGAGGAGAATAATAGATGTTTCAGGAGGACATGTTTTGAATGTAGAGTCAACACTTACTGATGGAGCGGGACTGGGTAAAGAAAAGGCTGAATCAAGGATGGCTCTTGGGTTTCTGACTTGTACATCTCCATCAGTTCAGTGTTGGGCATGTTTAGTTTGAGAGAACTGTGGTCACACACATGGAGATGCTGAAGAGCTGTATTTAAAGGACTAGAACTCAAATGAGTGTTCTGGGCAGATTATGAAATTGAAGCGTTGTTAGCATGTGGGTGGTAGTTAAAGTCATGGGTGAAGATGAAATGGCTTCAATAGAGAACATAACATGAAAAGAGACTGAAGACCAAACCTCTAAGGAATGCCAGCACCGAAAGGTTGCATGGAAGAGGATGAGTCAGCTTAGGAGACTGAGAGGGGTATTCAGAGAAGTAGGAGGGAAACCAAAAGTATGGTTCAGTGAAATCAGAAGAAGAGAATGTATCATGAAGTAAGGAGTAGGAGCTCTGTTGAATGATGATCAGAGGTTACATACAATGATGATGGAAATGTTTATTGGCTTTAGCAAACAAGGAGGCTCTTTGTGACTTTATCAAGAGCATTTTCAATGGAGTGATGGGGCGGTAAACCAGATCGGAGCAGATTAAGGAGGGAGTGAGAAGTGAGGAATTAGAAAGAGTGTGGAAACTCATTTGAACTGTTTAGCTGCAACAGGGTGGAGAGAGAAAGGACTGTGGCTGGAAGGGAAAAAAATGGGTTCAAGTCAGCATTTTAAAGGACTTAAGCATGTTTAAACACTGATGAGAAGAGTCTAGTAAAAAGGGGAAATTTTTATAGGGAAAGAAGTGATGCTTTAATGATGTATTTTGATGCTTAATCAGATATTTCATATTCTGTAAATATTTACTGAGCTTTCACTTTGTGCCAGGCATTATACTGGAACTAGGGTTATAGCAAAGACAAGGAGTTTCTGCCCATTGGTTACTTCCCATGATGCCTCCTAGTGGCTAAAGTTCCTTAAGACCAGGTTCTCAGTCTTCACTCTGCTTTACCAGTATCTAGATAATGCCTGTCATACCAAAGATGTCAATAAATTTTGCTGAAATGTGTTATTAAACCCACTGTCAGTAGGTGTGATTTTGGGGTGATTGTTTCAATAATGGTGGCATATGTATTATACTTAGTAGTAATTACCAGTGGTAGGCAATGGTAAGGATTAGGTTTAGTAAGTACCTACCACTCACTAATGCCAAAAGAATTTCCCTCCATAGCTACCAACCCCTTAGAATGTCCCACAAGTGACTCCTTTTTGTCCCTCCCCTCCCCTCTCCATCTAGTCTCCCCATTCCATTGAGTCTACCTGTACCTATGGTAGATGTCAAGTCCATCCTATTCACTCAGGCCCCATGGCCATTGTTTTAAACCTTCACTATTTCTCACCTGTGTTGATCTAACAGTCACCTAACCCATCTGACTTACCCTCTTCCAAGTCATCATCCTACACTGTTCCCAGAGAATGTTCTTAAGGCAAGTGGGTGTAACTCCCAGGTGAAAAGACTTCAGGATACACTTCAACCCTTTGTCATGTCCTCCTTGCCTGCATCTATCCAGCCTCACCACCAGCTTCCCCTACACCCCACATTCACTCATACCAAAATACCTGTCCACGTACACTGTCTTCTCTGGCTTTGTTTATTTGTTTTTGTTCTAGTTCTAAGACTTGATTCAAGCATCACTGCACTTCTTCTCCTGGAAACCTTCCCTCTCCATGTCCAGACTGAGTCGGTTGCTTCCTTTCCTCTCTGCTCCTATAGGGCCATGTCCATACTTCCTAATGCATCCTGCCCTCTTTAGTATAATTGCTGTTTCTCAATTTCCCACACAGTGTAGAATTTGCTTGAGTTCCTCATAAATTTTGATTGAACAGTTCAATATTCAAGTAGATGAAAAATCTACTTACAATCACCTAAGCCTAGAACCTTACTCTTTCCTATGTAAACACAAAATAATTTGTGCACTGATTTAATATGCTCTGAATTACCCAGGAATACAACTACCATGTAAGTTGAGGGAAGGTGATACTCTGTTGTCTCTGTAACTGTATCGTTCTGCAAAATACATCACTGATGGCAGCATTGCTTGCTAAATCACGTCACCAATTCAGGAGCCCTGTATCAGTCTGCATTTGTAGCTGGCCTGTGCACGCTGACTTTGTGTGGGTGTGTGTGCACATGAATATACACTGATTTAGCCCTTATTTTAAAATGTCAAATATGAAGCATTCAGGTGCAACATTTATGCTGATTCTCTGTGTGTATACCTTTTTGTAGCCCTTATTTCAAATTATAAAATATATACAAAGGCATATTGAATGGTGTCTTATTTCTCATAATTCCATACTTGCTCATTAGGTGGTGGGGGAGGGATAAATTAGGAATTTGGGAGTAACATATACACACTACTATATATGAAATAGATAATCAACAAGGACCTACTGTATAGCACAGGGAACTCTACTCAATATTCTGTAATAACCTATATGGAAAAAGAATCTGAAAAATTATATATATATATATATATATATATATATATATATATATATATATATCACACATATATATGTATAACTGAATTACTTTGCTGTACACCTGAAACCAACACAACATTGTAAATCAACTATACTTCAATAAAAAATTTGTGCACATATTTCCCTCATTATGTGTCCTTGTATAGTCATACCTGAATCACTATATATTGAAATATGTGCTATTTTATTATAAATCACTTTCCTTTTATTTTTTCCTTTATATCACAGATAGGAGATTTATATTGATTTTACAAAAGATAGAAAGGATATATATTACAAAATGTTTACTATGAAAGGAGGGCATGGATCTAAAAGGGGAAGAACATCGGTATTTAGTGTCCACTTTTTATAGCAGACACATAGGGTCTTATTTTGTTACATCGACTTTTCTTTTTATTAATAGACACATTAATAAAATACTTTTTAAACATCTGTGATATATTTCTTCTTGTTTTAGCTTCAGGGGTATGATAATCATCGTTTTGTAAATGGTGAAAGAGGGAAAGGAAGACTCAGTGAATGGATGAAAGGCACTCGCCCACTTGGGAAGCCCTGGCAGGGGCTTCAGCCGATTGAAAAGTTGTGTTCTGTCCTTTGTCGGGCCCTGGTCTGGGCACTGAGGCATCTGGGTTTAGTCGTACATACACCAGGACCATCTGCTTGACTTTGGGCACGTTCTTAGAGCTGACTGAGCCTCATTTTCTACAAATCTAAAATAAAAGGGATAGATTTGATTATTTTGATGTTTTTCACATTTGTTCCAATAACTGTGTCCCAGGAAGAATACTATGAAACACAGATGCATTTAAAACTATCCTGTTTACTAGGAAGAATTTTAGTACCAGAAAATTTGAATGTATAATGTGAACTTGACCATGAGAAAGGAAAACTCCCAAACCAAGAATGGTCAGGTGCTTTTCCTATTAACAGTTGTTCACTTTTTCTGCCAACCACTGGGGTTTGCTGGCTGAAATGGTTAGGGAAAATATTACAAAAGAAAAGATTAAAATTGAGAAAATTCTTTTTATTAACTTATTTTGTTTTCTGAAAGTTGGGAAACAGCATGTGGTTCTGTCTTGGTAGTGGGAGATAGAAAGAGAATTGAAAGTCTGATTATTAAGGTTGTTTTTACTATTCAGAGTTTTTTTTGGTGCAGGTCCTCCTAGTCTAGGACATTATTTTTCTTTAGGCCATGGTAGAGTTGTTAGATATAGAGAATACAAATACAGGACACCCAGTTAAATTTGAATTTCAGATAAACAAGTCATTTTTTAAAGTGTAAGTATGTTCCAAATATTATGTGGAGCAATGTGATTTCTAAAACGTTAATGTTAGCAGTCTGCTAATGTTTGAGGGTTTTTCTTGTCTGAGGTCCAAAAAACATCACAAAGTTCCAGCCTTGAAGCAGCTCACAGGGGCCACAGTTGCTATGAGGGAGTTAAGTCCAGCAACCGTTGATAAGAACAGAGTGCTTTGGCTTGACTGTAAATAATTACCTAGTTTAGCTAAGAAAGTCTGGGAAGGGCTACTCATCTTGAGCATCAAACTGTCAAAAATCTGCTCACAGTTACACCAGGGAGTCCACAGTGTAAATGGGAATGACTCTTGAGTCCCCACCCCGCTGACGAGTCACGCACTCTGGACTGTCATGAGGGTCTGAAGGCGGTGGCTTCCGACAGAGGCCGCCCAGGCAAGTGGGTAAATATGGTAATAAACCTGCCCCCGGGGGCTGGATGGGCAGTGCAGAAGGGATGGACAGATGGAGTCCGGTGGACAGGGAAGGAGTGTGTTGGTTTTGGCCTTGGAGTGTAAAAAACATCTGGGAAATAAAATGAATGAAGCTGACTGCAAATGTGAACCTTTGCCAAGATTGTGTAAGAAGGTGCAGCGAGGAACTGGAGCAGATACTGCCTTTCCTCTTCTTGGCCTCCAGCTTTGAGATTTAAAAAATCAACAGAGAAATCACAGTGTTACACATGGGAACACTGGCCAGATTTATAAACGTTTATTAAGTTTGATTTTTCCCAGTTCCCCTGTGTGGTAAGTTGGTTGCTCTGGAAGTGGGTGGAGCTACCGTGTGATCTGAGAGCATGGGACGCGCAGAGCCTTCAATCAGCGTCTGTCTGGAGATGTCAGAGACGTTGTCTCTAGAGCTGGGAACAAGGAGGAATTCGAGGATCAGATGGCAGGAACGGGGAACAATAGTAAGAGGACTCAGTGTGAGGACAAAATCGGAAGGGAGACTATTTCCTCATGGGTGGGGAACAGCACCAGAGGCCTGAAGGAAAAGAGAAGATGCCGGGTGAACACAGCCTCCCTGGCCAGCCAGCTGCTCACGACCACGTGCGGAACTGGGAGGGCAGCCCTGACCCTCTGACTTCTTATCCCAGTGGGAAATAGAAAACCCAGCAGCGGGCAGTGACACTGCCTCCTCCCCGTGGTCACAGTCCTCTGTGTTTGCAGTGTGGACCCTCCTTCCAGGCTCCAGGTCTCCGGATCCCTTCTCCTCCTGTGTCCTGTGGGTGTTCCCCAAACCCCACGGAGCTAGTCCTGACTGTCTTAGTGAGCACCCCCTTCCTGCTTGTCCTTCTGCTTGCATCTCATTTCTGCAGCATCAGCCTTCCAACATTTTTGATTAAATATACCTGTGAACAAAAATTGTCGAGTACTCGTCTCCCACATACATTTATTTCCTTATAAACTATATATAAGAATTATGTATGTATATATAATTATGTATATAAGTATATAATTATGTAAAAACATATGGAATTATAAACAAATCTATATAAAACCAGAAATATATATATTATATAAATATTTATAAATAAATTATAAAAATTTTAAATTGATAAATAACAATTTTATTATTTATAATTTATAAATAAATTATAAATAAATACATAAAATATAAAATATATATAAGATAAAGTGTTTAGATATCGAAATAAAAAATGGAAGAGGTCAAAAAATTATTAAAATAAATGTATGTTTTTTTCCCACAATTCCATCTGTCCTCTTGGCCAAATCTTGGAGTACATCTGTGTGGTTGGGAGACCCCTGCTGGACAGGAGTGCACCTGGGCCTGAATCTGATCTGGTCTCATAGTCACAGCCTCCCTCACAGCCTCCCTCAGCTCCTGACTGGCTCTCCTTTCTGTAGTGCAGGGCCTGGAGCTCAGCACCCAATATCCAGGGTCAGAATGACTTGAGAATCTTTAGCTAAAAGCAGACTTTTTGGCTTTCCCTCAGTACAGGAGTAAGTGATAAATACCTGAGTAATCTCATGCTGCCTCTGCTTGCTTCTCTGAGCAAGGAGGGATTCTGGTGCATGCCCCAATCAAGGGTAGATCTGGGAGGGGGAATGCCTACAAGTGATAATGTGGTGACACCCCCAGAGGTCAGGAACCCTTGGGAAGTGGGAGAGGCTGGGTCTCTGAGAAACCTGAGGATATTGAAAATGAGGAAGAAGTTAGGAATTTCTGTTACAAATGGGTCATGGGCTGCAATCAAATGTATATGCAATGAAATCTATGCATATATCAGAACAACTTATGAAATGTGTCATCAGTATTTAAGAGAAAAGATTAGAAATAAATCCTGCTAAATGATAGAAAATACCTTCAAATTAAAAGTGAATTCCTGAAAATACTGTTTATCTTTATGCTTAGTTTCCTCATCTACTAATTTGCAGATAATATGGCTTCATTAGGACCTCACGGTTCTCACTAGGATAATTCAGTGATAAGGCATTTAGTGAAAGAAAATAGCCATTTGTTAGGCAACTGAACAGCTGCTAAAGCTTGTTGGAGACAAAGCACAGGGGACAAGCATTTTGCCACACCCACATGAGCTCATGTGGGAACTGTGGACCCAGCCTCACTCTGTTGGCAGCTGTTGGCAGAACTGCTGCCTTCCCAATGGCGTGACCGCTGTGGCAGGTTCAGATCTTTCTAAACCACCCTCTTTTGTCCATCCACTCTTACTTTTCCCCATCATCCATCATATCTCATTCAGGAAAGAGGTGAGTAGGGTCTCACTTCCCTTCACTTCTTTATCTTGAATACCTAAATTAATTTTTAAGCATTTATGTAAGAAAAGGCCTATCCCCCATCTTGATAAGTATTAATGTCCTAGTACTTTCAAAGCACAGTTTTAGGCAGGAAATGGGGAGATTGTGTTTGGATGGCAGTCCAATGACAGTTGGTGATAAATTTTTGTTTTGAGTAGGGAAACAAGTGTACAGTGATATCAGAGATACTTCTTGAATTACTGCCTAATTTTTTGGCAGGTATCATACTTCCCTTGGCAAGAAAAGGTTGTTAGGGATGCCTTTTGTCTTCATTCTGTATTACACTCTCTGGGATTTTTTTGCTTTGCTTCTGCTAATGTTAGAAGCTCAACTCCAGGAAAATAATGTTAAGCATTTTGTATTTTTATTGGGTTTAAAGAAATGCTGTATTCAGGCTGAGTTAACACTTTGTTCTAAACTTTGAAAAAATGATTTAATAACTGACAGTGCTTTGGAATCATCTCTTAAACACGTAGCAATGTTACTCTGAATTGGAATATATATATAGTTTATTTATTCAACAAATATTCATTGACTGCCTCCTTTCTGTCTGGCACTGTTCTAGAAGCTGAGGGTAATAATTGTGAACAAGACAATGGAGCTTATTCTTATTTTTTCGGTGGGGGGAAGAGTACAAAACTCAGTAAATAAACAAATTAATAAGATTACTTCAGATATTAAGTGTGGAAAAGAAAAATAAAGCAGAGGTATTTATCAGGGTCTCAGCAAGAAACAGAGGTGTACTAAAATTATAAGTGAGAAAAGTTTAATAAAATTTCTATTTATAAAGATATGGGCAGGAGATGAGTAAGGAAACCTCAGAAATTAATACAATGCTTTAAGGCTGGGAACAGAGGCAAACCCTGAATTGGAGGACCCAGTTCCCTGAAGGATGGAGAGGACCAGTTGGAGAGGGCCGCTGTACAGAGGCTCTGACCTTCAGTGTGGGCCTCAGCCAGCCCTTAGGTCTCTCTGGGGATGGAACTGAGGAAGTAAGTTGTCCACCTCACGGGCTCCCCACTGGCCTAACCCACTGGAAGTCACGTGGCGAGGGAGCTGGATGATGTAGTCCATACAGGTCAGCCTTCCAGGGAACAGAGCAGGGGGGAAAAAACGTGGACAGTGTGGGTCTCAAGGATCAGGGAAGACATCCAGAGCCAGAGGGAAATGGAACATTATATACAATGGTTGGTGATCTCAAATGTCATATTGATTCTGCCTCAAAGGCACTTACAGTTTATTTGAAATGATCCAAATTAAGTTTATGAAAACATAACTAGCAACATAAAACTGGTTATCGGTAATAAAAGTCTTATACACTATAACACTTATATTTGAGAAGAGGAAGGGATTGCTTCTACTTTGGAAGATGAAACACTGCATGGAGTGAGGGTAATTGCATTTGAGCTTAAGGAATGAGTAGAGTGTTCATAGTTGGGAAAGAAGAAGTGAACATTCCAGGACTATAAAACGTCATGGGCCAAAGTGCAGAGATAAGACATGTTTTAGGAACAATTTGGCTAAAGTGATTGGATGATTCTACAATCCTTTTAGACTCATAGACTTGTACTTAAAATAAACCTACTTCCTTCTCAACTTCCACTCAGTGTAGAAATCGCATTGGTAGGTACTAGCTTGCTGCCTTTCTCCATCCCTCTCTTCCTTTCCCTTTCCCTTCCCCCTTCCTCCTTACCTGTGTGCCTTTTGACAAGCATTTATTGAGCATCTACAGTTTATACACAGTTGTAATAAGGCCCTGTATTGAACAAGACCGTGTTCTTACTCAGGGAGCTCAGTTTCAATTTTATCATTCCAGATGGTTCCAGTGATTCAGCAGGATCCTAATAGTAATAGCTAACATGTATTGAACATTTTTATATACCAGACACTGTCCTTATTTTCAGAGGACTTGGTTTGTCTTATGAGGAATGCATTAAAGATTTAGGAGAAGGGATTATTGAAATGATCTTCCACATTTTGGCCCTACAAAGGTGTGTTGGACTGTTTTAAAAGAAGCATCCATTTGCTGAAATATTAAATTGACTGACAACCTAGTGCATATCAAGTGTGCCTAAGATTTTAAATTTAACTAGTGTAAGAGGAAGCTCTTTTCATTGATAGACCCATACAGATTGAATTTGGGCCCCAAGTGAGTTCCTTCCTCTCCGTGGCAGCATTGCTCCTGCTTCCCCCCTTTCTGGGATTCCAGATCTCAATTCACAGGCAGCCAGGCAGGTGGAAACTTCATGCAGCGACACGAAGGCAGGGAGCTGCAAGAGGCAGCAGGCCTGGGGAGGGAAGCACCCCCAGGCTCCGCTCCAGGGCAGGCTGAGATCTAAGGAGGGTGGAGCATGGTTTCTTTCCAGCGGAGGGAAGGGAGCTGACTTCCTTCTCTGTACACAGAGAGATGTTCCTTTAGAGGCTTGCTGCGGTTTCTCTTCACTTCCAGTGTTGACAAGACAGAATTCATTTGGAAAAGGAGAGCTCCATGATTCATAATGAGCTATTTTGTGCTTTTAAAAACAACTCTTTAGAAACAATTTTCCTTATAACTCTTAAGTCTTCTCTTTTTAACCTTAGGCTCGTTTAAAGAAATGAAGTTGTGTACAAAAATGGTGATGGCCTATATATTAGGAAAGGCCAGTATATTGCATTTTCCCTGCCCAACATATATGAATTGTAAATTGGTCTCCTATGGAAGTTTTTCCTCAAGAAACCTGGATAGAGTTTTAGTGCTAGTCTTATTAAATTTGTTCATTAAACATAGCTCAGGCACCGTAGTAATATTTAAACTGGAGTAATCATTGGGTTGCAAATGAGATATTATTATTATTATTATTATTATTTTGTTAGAACAACTCAGCAAAATATAATTCTGGTTTATTGTTGGACAACATTGTTTCACACATACATCAAACAGGCCAAAAAAATAAATAAATAAACAGCAACTTAATAGACAAAAAAAGAAAAAAAAGAAACCTTTTATCTTTGGCTTTTTTAACCTTCTCATACAAATCAACTACTTATGGTACAGCTAAGTATATACACAAAAAGTGTTATGGGAATGCTCGGAATAAGATTGTTTTGTTGTTGTTGTTTTTGCTTTTTTTTACAAGTTTTTTTTTTCTCCTTTGAGATTATAATGAACATGGTCACACCACAAGTAAAGTCAGAAGTAGGACAGAGAACGCTCCGAAGGCTGGTTTGGTCATCTGAGATCATTAAAAATGGCTGACCCCCTAACAATATGTACAAAAATATAAAATGTAAATAAAAAATACAAACAAATTTTCCTTTTTAAAGTACTTTAAGAAAAAAAGCAGGGCCTTGGAAGTTTTGGTTCTTTTTTTCTCCCCTGTTGCAAATTCGCGTTGTGGTTTTGGTTGGGTGGTGGAGAGCGCGTGTGGCGCTGCCCTAAGTGGGCGGGCGGGCAGGCGGGACTCTCTACTCGAAGGTGACCACGTTTAGATTCTGAGACGGGAAGTGGAGGGTGAATAGGTCACGGTGGCCTTTTAAGTTTAACTTTTCCTTTTTTGCTGTCCAGTCCTCCTTATCGGTCTTCCGCTTCTCGGTGTCAACATCGTCATTCTCATCATATTCAGCTGCCCGCTTGTCTGGAGCTGCCTCAGTGTCATCATCTTCATCTCCATCCTCTTCCTCACCATCACCTTCCTCCTCCTCCTCCTCTTCCCCCCTTCCTCCTCTTCTTCATCTACCTCAGTGTCGGCCTCCTGCTCTCCATTTGCCTCGTTAGCATTTCCATGAGCAGGTGCCTATCTTCCATTCTCCGCCTCCTCCACAACTTCCTTCTCTTTTAAGTCCTTGGTGGTGATTTCGGAGCTGGGGTCCACGGCTGCGTCTGACATGATGGGGCCCGCCGGTGATCTGACGCAGCGGATCAAAAAGAAAGCAGGAGTTCGACGACTCTGGCGATCAAGATGCCGGAGTCCACGGTGGAGGCAGCGGAGGCGCGCGGGGAGCCGGAGAAGGGAACAATGCAAAGATGGCTTTTCAGAGCAGCCAGTCCAAGTGAGATATTATTAATGTGGTTTTAAAGAATGTGTTTCACACATTAAAGGAGTGTTTTAAATTTGCATTTTTACCGCTAAAATCCTGCAATCTAGGTATTTGAGAAGTTACTCTTAAGGTTATATGAGTGTTAACTTTCTCATCTTTCAACTTGCTTGCCAAGATTAATTCCAGATGAAATCCATATGGAGTGAGAGATACTGTTGAGCAGACCCCAGAGGTCCTGCCTGTGACACGGGTGGTCTGAGGGTGAGAGATGGACTGTACTGGGGGTAGGAGGGAGGAGCAGCAGGCAGGGTCCAGTTTCAGAAACTAGCTTTTGGAAGGAGATGGAGGAGTGACGGGGTCTGGAGGAAGGAGAAAATGCAGGATGTGGTCATGGGGATGCTTGGAGACAGGCTTTTGCCCTGTACCAGCAACAGAAAGTGGTTCTTCTAGGGCCTCTCCTGTGGAGCTTGCAATTAGGCAGCTTTTGCAAGCACTGGTACAGCCAGCTCTCTTCCAGACCCCAGAGAAAGGAAGCATGCACAAAAGACCAGGGGAGAGAGACTCAGTTTGTGCGGAGGATCTCACGGACATAGACGGGGACTGTCCGTGTCTGTGCTCTTAGCCTCCGACCAAAGCTACCAGGACCTCTCTGCTGGGGTGGACTGTGTTTCTGCTTTAAAACAAGCATGTGGAAGGACAGAGCACTCCTGAGACATTTTTTTTCTTCCAGTTTTATTGAGATATAATTGATGCACAGCACTGTATAAGCTTGAGGTGTACAGCATCTTGATCTGATTTACATACATCGTGAAGTGATTCTCACAGTACATTTAGTGAGCATCCATCATCTCACATAGGTATAAAATTAAAGAAATAGAAAAATTTTTTTTTCTTGTAATGAGAACTCAGGATTTGTTCTCTTAACAACTTTTACATATAGCATTCAGCAGTGGTAATTATATTTATTATGTTGTACATCCCTAGTACTGATGTATCTTATAACTGGAAGTTTGTACTTTTTGACTGCCTTCATCCAGTTCCCCCTCCCTACTGGACTTTTTTTAGCTGCTTGTCAAAAAGAAAGAGAGAGAGGTTTTCTGTGTGTATTCAGTTTGGAGTGTCTGCTTGCACTAGGTCCATGCTAGAGGCAGTCGTAGTTCACTTACTGCATAACCTCTGCTTCTCCACACACCTTTGAGGCCTGAGTTTTTGCTCTCGGTGAAGCAGATAGGGGTTGACAGTAAAAAAAAAAAAAAGGAGGAAAACTCAGTAGCCTTCTTGAATCAGATTAACAGAGACCAGATATGAGATCCTTTTTGAACCAGAAATTAAGGTAGATATGACTCAGCTTCCTAAAGTCAGATCTGTAATAAGTGAGAAAGTTCCCATAGTGGGGAAGGAGGTAAAGAACTCTTGATTCTAAGCAAAAGCCCCTCAGGCCCAGAATTTGGGCAGTTTAGTGTGTATTCTGTCCTCCCCTTATTGTCATAAAGGGGACTTCTGTGACCACTTGTTCTCTGGCTCATACCAGACCCCAGTATGTGTTGGACAGTCTCAGAACTGCCTAGGACTGTGGAGTGGGCACCTCCACTCTTCTGGCAGAGTTTGGTGTCCAGCTGCATTCACAAGGGAAAAGACTAGGTGGACCTGGCATCTTTCTTCTCTTGTGAGAGATGCAGACCCTAGAGGAGAGGAAGATTGGAATCTGATGCTGACTGCTTCCTTTCCAAGACAGCCACTGATCCCTCAGCTCCAGAGGGTGTTAGGAGGAACTTCGGCATGTGCAGTCATGTGCAGTTGGGAAACTGGTGTTGGTGCCCAAACACAAGAGCAAAGGAAAGAAGGAAGGTGGGATCTTTCAGGAAAGTCAGAAGAGATTCCCTGGCCACAAGTAAGTGTAACACAGAACTCCTCAGAGAGAAGACAATGTAGCAGATTTGTCAGGACTCTAAAAAGTCTTGTTGGAGTAAGATGTAATGAGATGAAGGCATTTAGTCATTAGCATTCCTGGGCCGGGCTGGTTCTCACAAGAAAAACACTGAGGGCTATCATTTGCACTTCCGACCACAACAGAGTAATCCTCCCACCATAAACAGCTATGGAACAGACAGAATAGACGAGGCAGCTGTTTGCAGGTGTTAGACAACAGGCAGAGCAGAGAAGCACAGGACAGGAGCCCTTGTTTGCCCTGGTTCTTGGGTTCAGGGATCCTTCCTGACTGTGGAGAAGTGAGGGGGAGCCTGAGAAAACAGTGGTCTTGCTGAGCTGAGAGGCAGGAATTGGGGTTTGGCGCTGCTGAACTTTGTGGATAGAGGGGCTGGAGAAGAGGAAGTTGCTCAGAGGGGACCCCAAAATCTGTGTGGGTGTTTATCCGAGGTCTGTGGCCCAGGCCTGGGCTGTGCACATACACCTCCTGTGAGGTGTAACTGGGGAGAGGAAAGCCCACGATGAGAAACCTGAGTTTGCCTAGTGCCAGGAGATGCTGGAGGGAGTTCCACCGCAGAGGTGGGGAAACCCCACTGAACAACATGGACATTCACTTGAGATCACAGAGAGTCCACATCCTAGGAATAAGAACCATTCCCTCAAGAAAGGGCCATACCCTAAGAACACATGCCAACTCTTTAAAGGAAGACAACATAATTCAGGCTCTTTACAATGTGTCATATATAATTCCCAGTGTACAATATAATAAAACTTGCCAAACACCTGAAGGGCCAGAAAATATGACCCAGAGAAATGGACCCAAGATGACCCAGGGGTTAGATTTAGCAGATAAGGACTAAAGAAACTATTATAACTATGTTTAAGGACTTAAAGGAAGGGTTGGTCTTAATGATGGAACATGTGGGAATGTCAGCAAAAATAAAAATAGAAGCGATAAACATGATCTACATGGAAACTCTAGAAGTGAAAAACAATATCTGAAACAATATCTTAAGTAAAAAGTTCATTCTGATGAATAGAAAGAAAAAAGATTTTTAAAAAATGAACAGAGCCTAGAGACCTCTGGGACAATATAATCTATCATACACATAATTGGAGTTCCTGAGGGAGAAGAGAGTGAATGGGGCAACACAAAAATATATATATTTGAAGACATAGGGCTAAAAAGTCCCCAGTTTTGGAGACAAACATCATTGTGCATATCTAAGAATATCAGCAAATCCCAAGCAGGATAAATAAAAAGAGATATATGCTTAGATATATCATCATCAAACTGCTAGAAACTAAAGATAAGGAGAAAGTCATGAAAGTGGCCAGAGGAGGGAGGCGGAAACACATTATACACCAGGGAACGACAGGTAAACTCTACAGATAATAAGCATAAGAAAGCTGGTGTGACTTTGTCTTTTCAGATGAAGTAAACAAAAACTGTCGCAGATCAAGGAGGACATTTCATGATGATAAAAGGACAGTTAAGCATAAAGACATAATCATCCTAAATGTGCATGTATCTAGTAGCAGAGTTTCAAAATACCTGAGGCAAAATCTGACAGAACTAAATGAAGAAATAGTAAAATAGGTAAGTCAGAGATTTTAACAGCCCTTCTTAGTAATTGATGGACCAAGCAGAAAAAAAAAAAAAAGAGCACATAAGTTTAAACAACTCTCCTCCACTGGACATAGCTGGCATTTATAGACCCTTTATCTAGCAATTGCAGAACATACATTGTTTTCAAGTACACTTGGAGTGTTTAACATCATAGATTGAATACTGGGTCATAAATAAATCTCAACACAATTAGAAGATTGAAAGCATAGAGACTATATGTTCTCTGACCACAGTGAAATTAAGTTAGAAATCAGGGACTTCCCTGGTGGTCCAGTGGTAAAGAATCTGCCTTACGACGCAGGGGACGTGAGTTTGATCCCTGGTCAGGGAACTAAGATCCCACATGCCGCAGGGCAACTAAGCCTGCACGCCCAAACTACTGAATCCGCGCACCTCAGCTAGAGAGCCCGCGTGCCTCAAGCTACAGAGCCCACACACTCTGGAGCCCGCGCGCCACAACTAGAGAAGAGAAAACCCACATGCCACAACTAGAGAAAAGCCTGTGTGCTGCAACTAGAGAGAAGCCCGTGCACTGCAACAAAAGATACCTCATGCCTCAACGAAGATCCTGCGTTCTGCAGCTAAGACCCAACATAGCCAAAAATAAATAAAATAAATAAATAATAAATAAATCTTAAAAAAAAAGAAATCAATAACAAAAGTGTTTCTAGGGAAAAAAACCCCCAAATATTTGAAATTAAGTAACACTCTTCTAAATAATCCATAAATCAATGAAGAAATTGAAAAAAATTAGAAAATATTTTGAACTGAATGATGATAAAAATACAACATTAAAATTTGTGGGTTGCAGTTAAAGCAGTTATTAGAGGGAAATGTTTCCATAACTATTAAAGAAGAAAGGTATAAGATAGAGCAAAGTAGTACATAGAAGAAGGGAGTTACAATATAAAGAGAAAAGCAGAATTTCATAAAGTAGAACATAAATATTAGAGAAAATTACCAAATGAAAGAATTGAAAAGATTAATAAAAATTATCCCCTAGCAAGAGTAATCAAGAAAAAAAGAATTATCCATAATAGGAATGAAAATAAGGATATTATTACAGACCCTACAAATGTTAAAAAGATACTATGCAAAACTTCATGTCCATAAATTCAATAACCTCTATGAAATGGACAAATAACCAACTTTACAAAACTGTCACAAAAAGAAATGAACAACCTCCGTAGCTCTATATCTAATTAAGAAATAGAATTTATAATAACTATCCACCCCTCTTCCTCAAAAAAAAATCTCCAGGCTCAGATGGTATTATGGGTGAATTCTATCAGACATTTGAGAAAGAATTAATACCAATCTCACGTAAACCCAAAAAACAGAGGGTGAGGGAATGTTTTCCAACTCATGTTATGAGCCCACGATAATTCTGACATTAAAACCTGATCAAGACATTATCAATAAATGAAATTACAACCAGTATCTTCCATAAACATAGACACAAAAATCTTCAACAATATATTAGAGAAATCCAATTATGTATGAAAAGGATAATAAAGCCAAGTGGGGCTCATTCCAAGAATACAAGGTTGTTCAACATTTGAAAAGCTATGTAATTAGCCACATTAACAGAAAAAAATGAAAACTTTATTATCTCAGTAAACAGAGAAAACAGGTTTGACAAAATTCAGCACTTATTCAAGGTTATATAAAACTGCTGTCAACAAACTGGAAATGGGACTTGATAAAGGGCATCAATGAGAAAGTTACAGCTAACTTCATACATAATGATGAGAGACAATGATTTCCCCCTAAGATCACAAAAGAGGCAAGCATGCTTATTTTCACCACTTCTATTTGATACTGTGCTATGAAGGTCCTTACTGGAACAATAAGGCAAGAAAAATAAATTAAAAAAGATTGGACAGGATGAGGTAAAAAGTCTTATTCATAGATGTTTATGTAGAAGACCCTAAGAAATCTATAAAAGTTTACTAGTAAGTGATTTTAGGAAAATATTAGGATATAAGGTCAATATACAAAAAGCAATTGTTTTTCCACATATTTGCAGCAAAGAGTAGTAAATGAAATTTTTAAAAATATAATTTTTAAATCATATCAAAAAGAAGATACTTAGGAATAAATTTAATAAAAGATGTGTAGGACCTGTACAGTGAAAATTACAAAACTTTGTTGAGAGAAAACAAAGATGATGTAAATCAATAGAAAGACATATAATGTTCATAGACTGGTATACTTAATACTTTTAAGATAAAACTTCTTCTCAAATTGATCTATAGCTTTATCTTAGTCCCAATAAACATTCCAACAGACTTATTTGATAATAGTTGCAAGTTGATTATAAAATCTGTATTGTAATACAAAGGATCTGGAATAGCCAAACATTTTTCAAAAAAAAGTTGAGAGACTTACCCTAACTGATTCAAGACTTTGTATAAAGCTATGGTAATTAAGAGAGTGCTGTACTGGCATAAAGACAGACAAAGTGGTGGAACAGAATTGGAGTCCAAGAAGAGACCTTCACTGTTGATTTTTGACAAAGATAACAGGGCAATTCAATGGTGAAAAGAAAGTCTTTTCAATAAATAATTGTGAAGTGATTGGATATCTGTATAGGCAAAAAGTTGACCATATTCTCATACCATACACAAAATTAATTTGAAGTTGCTTGTAGACTGAAATGTAAAAGCTAAAACTTTCAAACTTCTAGAATAAAACACAGGATAATGTCTTTGCACTCTTGAGTAGGAAGAGATGTCTCAGAGAGGACAAGAAAAGCCCAAACCATAAAGAAAAAAAACAAACTGGTAAAATTGAACTTCATAGAAATTTAAAAGTTCTGCTCATCAAAAGATACCATTAAGGGGGCTTCCCTGGTGGCGCGGTGGTTGAGACTCTGCCTGCTAATGCAGGGGACACGGGTTCGAGCCCTGGTCTGGGAGGATCCCACATGCCGTGGAGCAACTGGGCCCGTGAACCACAACTGCTGAGCCTGCGCGTCTGGAGCCTGTGCTCCGCAACAAGAGAGGCCGCGATAGTGAGAGGCCCGCGCACCGCGATGAAGAGTGGCCTCCACTTGCCGCAGCTAGAGAAAGCCCTAGCACAGAAACGAAGACCCAACATAGCAATCAATCAATCAATCAATAAATCTTTAAAAAAAAAAAAAAGATACCATTAAGAAAATGAAAAAGTAAGCTACATATTGGGAGAATATATTTGCCAAATTGCTATAATCAATACTAAAATATCAAAGTCAATAAAATGGGCAAAATACCTAAACAGACACTTCACAAAAAAAGATGTATTTATATTCAATAAATTCATGGAAAAATGTTCAACGGCATTGATCATCAAGGAAATGAAGATTTTACAAACACTAGAATGGATAAAATTAAAAAGACTTCATCAATGTTGACAAGGATGTGGGGCAGCTGGTACTCTCACGTGTTGCTGGGAAAATACTTTGGGGGAAAGTGTTTGGTAGTTTCTTATGAAGTTAAATATACACTTATCCATGACCCCGCAATTCCATGCCTAGATTTTTACCCAAGAAAAGTGGGTAAAAAGCCACGTACAAGAATGTTCATAGCAGCTTCTTTCACAGTAGCCCCAAACTGGAAACAACACACATGTTTATGGGGAATGAATTGTGCTATGTGGATTTAATATAACACTATCCAGCAGTATAAAAGAATGATCTGTTGAAACATGAAACACTACGGATGAATTTCAAAACCCTTATGTTGAGTCAAACTAGACACAAAATAGCACATATATTATTGATATTTTATTTATGTGAAGTCAATGAGCTAATAAAATTAGTCTGTGGCAATAGAAATTAGAATGGTTGTTGCTTATGGGGTGGAGAGTAACTGGGTGGAGGAGTGAGGAAAATTTCTGGGGTGACTTAAATATTCTGTATTTTGAATCATGTGTTGGTTATGCAGACACACACACACATATATATATATATACTCTAAATATATATATGTAAACCATGAAATACTATGTATACTAATATATATGCAGTATGTACATATATATTAGCCAAAACTCATCTAACTATACCTTAAGATTGACACATATCACTGAATATAACTTTTACTGTAATTTAAAAAAATGAAGGATAAAAGCTTAAGGTAAGGGTATGGACGCCATTTCATTTTCTGAAGCTGGATGTAGTCGGCAGCTCACAAGTTGGGAGCAAGTTGGGGTCTGGGCAGAGAATGACGGTGGCTGCAGGTAGAGGAAGACGTGAATGAGACCACAACAGAGCTGGGAGAGAGGGAGGGATATCGTAGCTATCCTAAGTATAAAACTTGGGGGAAGGCAAAGCTGTCCAAGAAGGATGTTAGGGAATTCTGTCTGTTGGAAGCAGTGTGAAGACTCTGGTCATCCCTTTAAGAAAACCTGAAGAGCTCTGTTATTCTTCTTGGATTTTGGAATAGATTGGTGTTCTTTTGAAAGTGTGACCATACTGAAACTAAGGGTTTCAGGTGGCATGCCCAAGCGATTTCAACTCTCTTGTATAACTACCATAGAACACAACACCCCCATGGAATGGGGTGTGGGTACTGAGGAGTGTAGTGTAAATCTCTGATTTCCTGGGTAAAAAGGGCCTTTGAAGGAGGTTCTGCAGTGAGCCTTCTGTCATCAAATGGTAAGGGATAGTCCTGAGAGCCTAGTCACTTTAAAGGGAAATTTTACCTGTGCTTTATAAATGAAAATCCTGGTGATTTCTTCTTGGTTGCTTGTACAGGCTGAAGCACCCTGTGCTGTGGATTTATAGTCTCTTGCAGCTTGTTCACAGCAGTTTGGAATTCCCTCTCTGTTCCTTTGTTTCCAGGGGGACCCCTAGGTTCCCCTGACTGTTGTGAAACAACTCAGAGCTTCAAAAACCTCAGGAGAACATTCTGGGCACAGCTGGAATTTAGTCTGTTTACTGCTCAGCCACTAAAGACCTATATTAGTTATGGATTCAACTTTGGTATATGAATCCCTTTGCCTCCAACCCCCTCTGTTGGCCTTGAATTTGCATCTTACACTCAACCCGTTTCCCCGTCTAGTGTGATTTTTTTATTTTCTTGGAAAATAAAGAACTCCAAATGAAAACAAAATGTTCATTTATGAGTAAGCACTCCACAAGACAGTTATTATTGTTCCCAGTTCTCATTTTCCTGCCCGCCTTCCTGTCCTTAGCCATCACAACACTGTGACTCAGTAGTTCTCAACCTCACTCCCCAATACATCATTGTACAGCCATGAGACATGTCTCAAATGATGGGCTTTCCCCCCTAAATGCAGGGTGCTTAAAAAATATATTTCCATAAAATATTTCTAACTATTTACAGATTTGTTTACTAGTTTTTCACGTTTCTTGGCAGATTTTAATGTTAAAATCTTGCATGCCATCTGCTTTGAGGGAAGGATTAAGAGCAAGGGGAAGGGTGGGAAGGTAGAAGCTGAATTATTCTTAACAGCTCTGGGAATGATACCATATTTTAAAATCAATCCAGAATGGAAAATGGAAATTGCTTTCAGGCATGACAATCCAGCATTTACAGCTCAGTTTCTGTTTCCAGTTCTCCCAGAACACAGATATCATGAAATCTTTCATGAAACTCCAGATCTCCTCTTAAGATGATAATTTGGAGGCATGGAAAAAAAGCCACAAACACTGAGGGCTTTTGCTGATAAAGGGTAAAATAAGTCTGTTTCCTTTTTCCCCTCAACTAGTGAGAAGGAGGTTGGAGTGGGAGTGAGGTCCTAAGAATTTGATCAGGTTAAAGGAAAAAGTCTTTCTAAAGCCTCTGCTAATGTGCTGCTCTGAGGTGTGCACACCTATAATGAAAGACCTCTGTTAAGTAGAATACCTTAGTAAGTTGAATTTTTGAGTATGCAAAGTTAGACTTAGGCCTTAGCTTTGAGTAGGAATGGAGAATTGAATGTCTTCATCTAGTAAATTTACAGGCATACGTTTATTGCTTTTTGCAGATATTGCATTTTTTATGAATTAAAGGTTTGTGGCAGCCCTGTGTCAAGCAAGTCTATCAATGCCTTTTTTCACAGCATTTGCTTATTTTGTGTCTCCATGTCACATTTTGGTAATTCTCACAATATTTCAGACCTTTTCATTATTATTATATTTCATTACAGTGATCATTATCCACTGATAATCTTTGTTGTTATTATTGCAAAAAGATT
The DNA here is from genome assembly GCF_965194825.1 of Balaenoptera physalus. NCBI lineage: Eukaryota > Metazoa > Chordata > Mammalia > Artiodactyla > Balaenopteridae > Balaenoptera > Balaenoptera physalus. The sequence goes on along the minus strand of NC_138884.1, from coordinate 39,754,852 downwards.
ATGACTCAGTGAAGGCTCAGATGATGGTTAGCATTTTTTAGCAATAAAGTATTTTTAAATTAAGGTATGTACATTTTATATGCCTAATGCTATTGCACACTTAAAGACTATAGTATATTGTAAACATAACTTTTATATGCACTGGGAAACCAAAAAATTTGTGTGACTCACTTTATTGTGATATTCAGTTTATTGCCATGATCTGGCATTGAACCCCAGTATCTCCGAGGTTCTGAAACGTGCCTGTATATGACTTTAGTGATTGGGGCTGGCAGTCAGTTTGAGGGGAAGGGTCCTACTTGGGAGCTTACTGGAATGAGAATGACTAAGAGTGACATTATCCTGGGGATAGCCTGATAAGGTTAGACGTCGAGTAACATTTATTTTCCACAGAAATAGACTCACAGGCATAGAAAACAAACTTATGGTTACCAAAGGGGATAGTGAGGTGGGGTAGGGAGAGGGCAGAGAGATAAATTAGGAGTTTGAGATTAACATATACACACTACTATATATAAAATAGATAAACAACAAGGACCTACTCTATAGCACAGGGAACTATATTCAATATCTTGTAATAACCTATAATGGAAAAGAATCTGAAAAAGAATATATATATATATATGTATAACTGAATCACTTTGTTGTACACTTGAAACTAACACAACATTGTAAATTAACTAAACCTGAATAAAAAATAATAACATTTATTTTCCAAAAATTATTCAAGAACTTTGGAAGTTATCCTATATCATAAGCACATTATCTGAGACATGCCTCATTGCTGAGCCCTGCAATGATGTATTTCAGCGTAGTTGTTGAGAACTACCTCAGTGTGACATTGGAAGGGCTGGAGTTGTGATGGGTAAGAACAGGAAGGTGGGCAGGAAAATGAGAACTGGGAATAATAATTTTTATTGAGTGCTTATTACGTGTCAGGCATTGGGCACTTTCTGTACATTATTTCATTGAATCTTCACCCTGGGAAGTGGCTGTTATTCCCACTTAACACAATCAGTAAATGATGAATCCAGGATTCAAAATCCTATTTAGTGCCCCTATTCTTACAGGGCATGGAGAAAATATACCATATGTAATTCCTTATTTAAATGAAATTAAAATCAAATCAATAAATATCCATTGATCACAGTATAAATCTTTGTAAGGACATAGATTTTGAATTATTCAGCCTTAAAACAGGAGATCCTGCCATTCATGACAACATGGATAAACCTGGAGGATGTTATTCTAAGTGAAATTAGTCAAACATGGAAAGAAAAATACTGCATGACCTCGCTTGTATGTAGAATCTAAAAAAGTTGAATACAAAATGTAAAACAGTGGGTTATCAGGAGCAGGGAAGTAGGGGAAATGGGGAGATGTTGGTCAAAGGGTAGAAAGTTTCAGTTATGTGGGATGAATAAGTTCTAGAGATCTAATGTACAACGTGATGACCATAGTTCATAATACTGAATTGTATAGTGAACATTTTCTAAGAGAGTAGATATTTGGTGCTCTCACCACACACACACACACACACACACACACACACACACAGGTAACAAATAAGGAGATGGGTATGTTAATTACTTAACTATGTTAATCATTTCACTAGATGTATGTATATCAAAACATCATGTTGCACACCTTAAATAGATACAATTTTAATTCAAAAAATTAAATTTTATAAAAGGATAGAAGGTAAACATATATCAGATGGGACTTCTCTTCCCAAAGCAAAAGCAAAACCCAAAGCATCTCTACTTCTACACCCATCCTCACCTCCTTTTCGGGCTTGGTCCTTGGTCTACTCAGAAACACTTTAAAAAAAATATCTCCAGTCTCTCCCCTTGCATCCCTTCTACATAGTTCTACTTTATCCAGCTGAAAGATGAGCACATATTCTGAGATAATGTGCCAGGTTTTCATTCTTCATTTTCTTGTGAATGAGAGAAGGGAAAATGCCTCCCAGCCTGCTCCCCCATCTCCTCATTTTGAGATGCTGTTGCTGTGAAAGCAGGACTACAGGATTCATTGGCAGAGGTGAAATCCAAGTCTCAGGAAATGCAGTTTTTAAAAGGAAACCTCTTGTAAGAAGTAAATGCTTTGTCTGTCCTTGGGAGTGTTAATTGTGAAGTGGGTAAAACTCAGACTGTATGGCCCAGTCGGGCTTAAAGAGCAGGGTAAAGCCTGGCAGCCAAGAAGGGACAGTTGTCTAGAAAAGCAGAAGACACAGCACCATGGGATTAAAGGGTGTCACAGTTTTGTGAAAAAGCAAGTCGTATTTGGTAAGGTGCCTAAGAAATGTAAGTGAACTTCTTACATGATATGTGATGCAATATTTTATTTAAGTAGAGCTCATGTCCTAAGTTGGGCCATTTTCAGGATTACAAATGAGCTTTCTTCTTGAATGTAGACTAGGTTTCCTAGACTTAGACAGCCCTGATTTCAAATTTTTGGCTTAATTTACGAAAGAGGTTGAGAACAGAAATAGAGAAGATACCCAGTTATTAAGTCCTAACCCAAATTATATGTGTGGTGAAATAGGATTTGACAAATAAGTAAGATACTTTTGCGTAATAAATGTTCAGTCAGATAACTATTTATGTCCCCTCCCTATTCCAACTTTTAGGGACTCTCCGTTGTCATTAGAATAAAGGACACATTTGATTGCATGTCTTGCTTCATAGTGCAATGTCCTTGTCTACTCTTGGCTTATACAACCTGCCTCTGAGCCTCCTCCATCCATGATGACCTGGGTTAGACATTCATGTCTCTTATTTTTTTGCTCAGACTATTAATTTCGCCAAGGACACCTTCCTCTTTTCTTAGGCTCCCCAGTTCCTTCCAATTCCTTGAGATCCTGTTTAAAGGAGTGATGGCAGGAAGGTTTAAGACATACAAATAAATCAAATAAGGAATGGTCAGTATTATAAGAATGAAATTCTATGGGAATTCAGGGGAAGGAAAGATTACTTCAGCTCAGTACATCAGGGAAGAGGTAGCAAGTCATTGAAATTGTTGGAAGACGGAAAAGCAGGGAGAGACACACATTCGCACACATGTGCACACACTCAGGCATCAACCGGGGATGGGATATGGGCCAGGCAGTCATGGTCTTCTCAGATCTGGACTCAGAATGCCAATTGTTAACCCCCAGCACAGACTGGCTTCAGCTGTCACCTCTAGACTGCCCTGTGTGACTGTGACTGTGCCTGTGTGTGCACCTGCAGGGGAGCTGCATGGAGTGGCTGTGCTGCCCAGGGACAGGTGTGGACAGCAATTCTTGGTGGGTGTAGCAATTGCATTTGGGCCTTTGCATTCAAATAAATGAATGAATTCTGAGTAGGATTTGATCATACTGAAGTGAAGGGAGGGAAGGAATTCCAAGCAGAGAGAGCACCGTGAAACACCATGTGTGAAATGGGGGACTGTGTATTTTGACAGGAACACAGACACTAAGAGTGAAACAAGAGAAAATAATTTGTAAAAGCGAGTTAGGGACACTGGAAACTTTGAATGCAACTGTTGGCATTGGGAATTCATTCCCTTCCTGAGTTCAGAGCCAATTAAGAGATCTCAGGAGTCAGTAGTGATGGGATCATAATCTCATCACTATTATCTTTAAAGCTGATTAGAGAATGTTCTTTTAGACCAGTGGCCAGCTGTGTTTGTTAATTAGAATTACCAAACAGGCATGGGAATCACTGGGTAATTCAAGGCCTCTCTTGCAGGAGAAGGCCTCTTACTATGTGGCAGAGAGCAGGGGCTATTCAATTGGTTATTTCCTTCCTTCCTTCCTTCCTTCCTTCCTTCCTTCCTTCCTTCCTTCCTTCCTCCCTCCCTCCCTCCCTCCCTTCCTTCTTTCCTTCCCTCACTATTTCCTTCCTTCCCTCCCTCTCTCCTTCCTTTCTTTTCTTCTTTTCTTCCTTCCCTTTTTCCATATTTATTAAGTACCTATAATGGGCCAGCTACTCTTCTACATGCTGAGGATAAAGTATTGAACAGGACAGACACAGAATTTATATTTGAGAAAGGGTTCAAGTTAAGGCTGACCAAATCTGAAAAGAAAATCCCAGAGAGGCCTCAGCTGGTTATGCTCAATTTCTTCTCCCAAATTCAAGATGCATTATAACCACAAAATAACAAATGTTTACCTCACTCAATTTTCTAACCTATAAAATGGTATTAAGAATTCTTCCCTTGAATAACTCCTCAATTTTTTAAGTCAAATGAAAACATATTGAAAATGTTAGCATACTATTAACACATAAAGAAACGTTTAGTTAATAAACTGTAGTGTTTTCTCCTTAGGTGCTCTTTCTTCTCCTTCCTTAGCAACTCTTATTACCTTAATTTCTCTTTGTCTTCTTATTTATTTTCACTTTCCTTCTTAACTTGGCTGCTTTTCTCCACTAAGGATGTTTGAGTTCTTTCCAAGAAAACCCTTCCTTGAGTTACTTTATGTAAAAGTCCTATAGCTACTCTGCATTGGAAAGAAAATTTGCTTGTGCTTTGGAAATGCTTTAAGTCATCATTTAAATTTGATAAGCTTGATGAATTGGGAGATTGGTATTGACATATATACACTAATATGTATAAAATGGATAACTAATAAGAACCTGCTGTATAAAAATAAAATAAAATAAAAATTAAAAAAAAGATAAGCTTCTGAGTGTACAAATAGAACATGGTCAATGAGCAGAAACTTTCCATTAGAACAGGGAGCTTTATTGAGTGCTTGGCTGCACCAAACACCCTGCTGGGCAGTGGGAAATATCAGAGAACAAGATGGAAATGGTCCCTCTCCATGAAGAGCTTTTGTTCCGTGGGGGAGGACAGACCACAAGGGTGATCAATGATGTGGCAGTCCAGGGGGCTATGAGGATAGATGTGAAGACTATTTGAGGAAGTGCTATTTAAGGACTTCAGCTGAGTCCCTTAGATGGCATTCTGAGGACCAAGAATCTTTAGCTGACATAGTATAGAACAGTGTATGGGCATGTGCACCACAAGTGCACACATCTGCGGGTGTATATTGATTAAGTTAATGTATTTTGTACTCCACCTAATTAAAAATATAATATGAAGCTGCTAATAAAACTACACAAAATTTACAAAGATGAAAATAAAACTAAGGAAATCAGGGCAAAAGATAAGGGAAGCAGCACAGTAAGATTAAGCTGGGAAGAATTTAGCACATGGAAATAGAATCTGTAGGATCACGCACATGCGTTAAGGCTGGAACTATTCCCGTAGTGACAGGATTCATGTAGATACATTCCTCCTGTTCAGGAGAAGAAGCATTGACTTTCCTGGAACTAAAGCCTTGGGGAATCTTTCTCCTGTAGTTCTTTACAGAGGGAACACAGAAATGTAATAGGAAATCCCCTAAACAGTGTGCTTAATGATAATACACCGTTCTGTAAATGTGTCTGTATTGGGAGCAGGAGGCAAAGCAGTGCAGCCCGTGCTTCCATTACATGTACCTGCACTACCTTCTTTTTCCTCCAGGAAAGCAAAGCTGCTAAGGCGTCTAAATTTTCAGACCTTAACATTTGCCAGCTGTGGTTATGATGCTTTTCCGGGTATGAAATCAGCAAGTTGGAGTCTGTAATGGAACTCTCAGCCTTAAGTTTGTAGTGTGGATTTCCCCCCTTTGCCTTCCCACTATTTGTCTTTTCATTAGGATTTTTCAAATCCATGGGTCCCCCTTGAGTTTAGGGTGTACCTGTTTGTGTTTATATCTGAAAGTACACCCTTCAGATATAAAAGACCTCTGTGCATAAATTTAGGGTACTCCTTTGTTTTACAAAACATATACAGGAGAGGTACAACTACAAGATAAAAGTCACATGATTCAAAGTGATGATACTTATTCCCCAAAGAGGATGAGATGCTTAAACGTGGATCCTTTTTTAAAAAAAAAACTTTATTGGAGTATAATTGCTTTACAATGTTGTGTTTGTTTCTGCTGTACAGCAAAGTGAATCAGCTATATATATGTACATATATCCCCATATCCCCTCCCTCTTGAGCCTCCCTCCCACCCTCCCTATCCCACCCCTCTAGGTGGTCACAAAGCACCGAGCTGATCTCCCTGTGCTATGCAGCAGCTTCCCACTAGCCATCCATTTTACATTTGGTAGTGTATATATGTCAGTGCTACTCTCTCACTTCATCCCAGCTAAATGTGGATCCTTTAAAAAAAACCCAGCAACCAATTCCCCTTTCTAGACTTTTCAGACTTTCAGGGTGTCCTGTATGGGTGGAGTGGGGCAAAGGTGGCCCTTAAAAATCATACAACATGGAAGCTTCATATATATATGAGTACAAACACACACACACACACACATGTGGAGTAAAGCAGGCTCAACAGAAAACACTTCTTACAAAAACATATCATTTAAAAAGTGAACGTTTGCCATGATTGCATCCCAAGAGAGAACACCTGTTAGGAGTTTGGGGGGTATATTCTTCAGATTTTTATTTTCTCTGGAAATAGTAACGTTGCTGTAACTCAGTACAATGGTCTTCTATCTTGAATTAAGAAACTGGTCAAAAGGAAATGAGCCTTACCTTTCAGTGGGCCAGGTGGTACCATGTGGCCCATCACCTTCATCTCCTGCTGCTCACATTGAAGGAGTGCAGGTGATGGCAGGGAAAGTCGTATCTGATTTTCTTCCTCTGGATGGAGCCCCCAAACGTGTATGGTCTCCTTTGTATTTCAGATTCTTGTGTGCAGTGCAGCCCATGATGGAGTTGACAGGGTTGGGAAGTCAGGCGTGGTACTCCCAGCCTCTCTGCCCTCTGCCCTGCTCTGGCTCGGGCTTTCATTCCCATTTGCGTGTGGCCTTTCTCTTGAAGAAGTATTCTTTTGCCCTAGTCTGGCAGTCTTTTTAACTCTTCCTCTCTTCCCTCAGCACCTTATCTCTTCTTGAAAACTCAGCCCCAGTAATTCTCTGATCCTTCCCTTTTGCTTCTGCCCATTTTTGGATTAGGTTGTTTGTTTTTTTTTAACATTGAGCCGCATGAGCTGTTTATATATTTTGGAGATTAATCCTTTGTCCGTTGATTCATTTGCAAATATTTTCTCCCATTCTGAGGGTTGTCTTTTCGTCTTGTTTATGGTTTCCTTTGCTGTGCAAAAGCTTTGAAGTTTCATTAGGTCCCATTTGTTTACTTTTGTTTTTATTTCCATTACTCTAGGAGGTGGATCAGAAAAGATCTTGCTGTGATTTATGTCAAAGAGTGTTCTTCCTATGTTTTCCTCTAAGAGTTTTATAGTGTTTGGTCTTACATTTAGGTCTCTAATCCATTTTGAGTTTATTTTTGTATATGGTATTAGGGAGTGTTCTAATTTCATTCTTTTACATGTAGCTGTCCAGTTTTCCCAGTACCACTTATTGAAGAGACTGTCTTTTCTCCATTGTATATCCTTGTCTCCTTTGTCATAGATTAGTTGATCATAGGTGGGTGGGTTTATCTCTGGGCTTTTTATCTTGTTCCATGGATCTATGTTTCTGTTTTTGTGCCAGTACCGTATTGTCTTGATTACTGTAGCTTTGTAGTATAGTCTGAAGTCAGGGAGTCTGATTCCTCCTCCCAATTTTGTTTTATTGATCTTTGCTATTGTTTTCTTTGTTTCTGTTTCATTTATTTCTGCTCTGATCTTTAAGATTTCTTTCCTTCTGCTAACTTTGGGTTTTATTTGTTCTTCTTTCTCTAGTTCCTTCAGGTGTAAGGTTAGATTGTTTATTTGAGATTTTTCTTGTTTCTTGAGGTAGGCTTGTATAACTATAAACTTCTCTCTTAGAACTGCTGTTGCTGCCTCCCATCCCAGCTGTTGCTGTTTTGGATCGTCGTGTTTCCATTGTCATTTGTCTCTAGATATTTTTTGATTTCCTCTTTAATTTCTTTAGTGATCTCTTGGTTATTTAGTAACGTATTGTTTAGCTTCCATGTATTTGTGTTTTTTACGTTTTTTTCCCTGTTATTGATTTCTAATCTCATAGTGTCATGGTCAGAAAAGATGCTTGATATGTTTTCAATTTTCTTAAATTTACTGAGGCTTGCTTTGTGACCCAAGATGTGATCTATCCTGGAGATTGTTCCATGCGCACTTGAGAAGAAAGTGTAATCTGCTGGTTTTGGATGGAATGTCCTATAAATATCAATTAAATCTATCTGGTCTATTGTGTCATTTAAAGCTTCTGTTTCCTTATTTATTTTCATTTTGGATGATCTGTCCATTGGTGTAAGTGAGGTGTTAAAGTCCCCCACTATGATTGTGTTACTGTCGATTTCCTCTTTTATAGCTGTTAGCAGTTGCCTTATGTATTGAGGTGCTCCTATGTTGGGTGCATATATATTTATAATTGTTATATCTTCTTCTTGGATTGATTCCTTGATCATTATGTAGTGTCCTTCCTTGTCTCTTTTAACATTCTTTATTTTAAAGTCTATTTTATCTGATATGAGTGTTGCTACTCCAGCTTTCTTTTGATTTCCATTTGCATGGAATATCTTTTTCCATGCCCTCACTTTCAGTCTGTATGTGTCCCTAGGTCTGAAGTGGGTCTCTTGTAGATAGTATATATATGGGTCTTGTTTTTGTATCCATTCAGCAAGCCTGTGTCTTTTGGTTGGAGCATTTAATCCATTCACGTTTAAGGTAATTATCGATATGTATGTTCCTATGACCATTTTCTTAATTGTTTTGGGTTTGTTTTTGTAGGCCCTTTTCTTCTCTTGTGTTTCCCACTTAGAGAAGTTCCTTTAGCATTTGTTGTAGAGCTGGTTTGGTGGTGCTGAATTCTCTTAGCTTTTCCTTGACTGTAAAGCTTTTGATTTCTTGATCGAATCTGAATGAAATCATTGCCGGGTAGAGTAATCTTGGTTGTAGTTCTTCCCTTTCATCTCTTTAAGTATATCATGCCACTCCCTTCTGGCTTGTACAGTTTCTGCTGAGAAATCAGCTGTTAACCTTATGGGAGTTCCCTTGTGTATTATTTGTTGTTTTTCCCTTGCTGCTTTCAATAATTTTTCTGTGTCTTTAATTTTTGCCAATTTGATTACTATGTGTCTCGGCGTGTTTCTCCTTGGGTTTATCCTGTATGGGACTCGCTGCACTTCTTGGACTTGGGTGGCTATTTCCTTTCCCATGTTAGGGATGTTTTCAACTACAATCTCTTCAAATATTTTCTCTGGTCCTTTTTCTCTCTCTTCTCCTTCTGGGACCCCTATAATGTGAATGTTGTTGCGTTTAATGTTGTCCCAGAGGTCTCTTAGTCTGTCTTCATTGCTTTTCATTCTTTTTTCTTTAGTCTGTTCTGCAGCAGTGAATTCCACCATTCTGTCTTCCAGGTCACTTATCCGTTCTTCTGCCTCAGTTATTCTGCTATAGATTCCTTCTAGTGTAGTTTTCATTTCAGTTATTGTATTGTTCATCTCTGTTTGTTTGTTTTTTAATTCTTCTAGGTTTTTGTTAAACATTTCTTGCATCTTCTCGATCTTTGCCTCCATTCTTTTTCCATGGTCCTGGATCATCTTCACTATCATTATTCCAAATTCTTTTTCTGGAAGGTTGCCTATCTCCACTTCATATAGTTGTTTTTCTGGGGTTTTATCTTGTTCCTTCATCTGGTACATAGACCTCTGCCTTTTCATCTTGTCTTTCTTTCTGTGAATGTGGTTTTTGTTCCACAGGCTGCAGGATTGTCGTTTTTCTTGCTTCTGCTGTCTGTCCTCTGGTGGATGAGGCTATCTAAGATGCTTGTGCAAGTTTCCTGATGGGAGGGACTGGTGGTTGGTAGAGCTGTTGCTCTGGTGGGCAGAGCTCAGTAAAACTTTAATCCACTTGACTGCTGATGGGTGAGGCTGGGTTCCCTCCCTGTTGGTTGTTTGGCCTGAGGCAACCCAACACTGGAGCCTACCTGGGCTCTTTGGTGGGGCTAATAGACTCTGGAAGGGCTCACACCAAGGAGTACTTCCCACAACTTCTGCTGTCAGTGTCCTTGTCCCCATGGTGAGCCACAGCCCCCCCCCCGCCTCTGCAGGAGACCCTCCAACACTAGCAGGTAGGTCTGGTTCAGTCTCCTATGGGGTCACTGCTCCTTCCCCTGGTTCCCAATGTGCACACTACTTTGTGTGTGCCCTCCAAGAGTGGAGTCTCTGTTTCCCCCAGTCCTGTCAAAATCCTACAATCAAATCCCACTAGCCTTCAAAGTCTGATTCTCTAGGAATTCCCCCTCTCGTTGCCAGACCCCCAGGTTGGGAAGCCTGACTTTGGGCTCAGAACCTTCACTCCGGTGAGTGGATTTCTGTGGTATCAGTGTTCTCCAGTCTGTGAGTCACCCACCCAGCAATTATGGGATTTGATTTTACTGTGATTGTGCCCCTCCTACCGTCTCATTGTGGCTTCTCCTTTGTCTTTGGATGTGGGGTATCCTTTTTGGTGAGTTCCAGTGTCTTCCTGTTGATGATTGTCCAGCAGCTAGTTGTGATTCTGGTGTTCTCACAAGAGGGAGTCGAAGTGAGTTGATTTTTGAACGTTAGTATTGAGTCAACCACTTACATAACATTGCTACCAGTATTTCTATCTGTTCTTTTGCCACAAGATTATTAAGAATATCAAATACCTAAACCAGACCACTGAAATTAATTAATAACTCAAAGGCAAGTAGGATTTTGAGCATACCAATCAGGGCATCAGCTACTGGCAACCTAATTTTTATGCCATAAATATCAGTTAATTGTTCTTTTAAGGATGAGTATCTTACCTGTGTTGGAAGATTCGACCTCATGAAAACAGTGTCATTGGTAGAAAAGAGCTCTGGGAGGAGCACTTCCGTGGGCTGTGGGGCTGGGTGACTCTATTCTTCTCACTTTTTTTTGATTCTCTTTAGCATCGGTACATTGGAGGGTTTGGGGTTTTTAATTTTGCTAGATTTGAGTGACTGTGTGTGCGCATGTGTGTGTGTGTGTGTGTTTACAGTTAAGTTTAAAAGGAGCTTCAAAAAGTAGATAATATTTTTAGTTTTAGTTTTTCTAATGACATGCATTATAAAGGCATAATATAAAAATTTAACTGGGCGAAAGCATTGGTTGGGACCTGAAATAAAATAAAATCATTTGGTTCTTCTTCTTCCTCTGCTGCTGCTGCTTCTCTTTCTCTTTTATAACTTAGCTTTACTGTAGGAATACAACATAGAGGCAGCAATGAATGGAGAGTAAACTTGCAATTAAAACCAGCTCAAATACACGATCTCAAATGAGCCCCTGATACACTTTAGACTGAAGTCACTTCAAAGTTACTCTCTTGGGCCTGAAGCACTGACCATTTTTCTAAGAGAAGATTTCTCCCTATGCTTTAGATTGGGGATTGACAAACTATGGCAGATGGACCAGATCTGGTCTGTTGCCTGTTTTTGTAGCACCTGTGAGCTAAGAACATTTTTATATTTTTAAATGTTTGAAAAAAAAGAGAAATAATATTTTGTGATAAGTGAAAATGTTATGAAAATCAAATTTGGTGTTTATAAATAAAACTTTTATTGGAACAAAGCCATTCATTTACATGTTGTCTGTGGCTCTTTCATGCTAAAATGGCAAAGTTGAGTAAAAGAGGCCTTATGGGCTGCAAAGCCTGAAATATTTATTATCTGTCCCTTTACAGACAAAGTTTGCAGACGCCTGCTTCAGCGATCAGTAATAACCTAGGCCTTGTAACTCTTATACATCTGCGCTTAGTGGGTCTTCAAGAATGAAGTACTAGAGGATGCACACTCAAAAAGCTGAATAAATGGATGGCAAATATCTATAAATACAATTGTTTTTAGGTTTTGTATTTTTGATGCTCAACTTCTTTTTCATAATATTGTTTCAATAAAACTATCTCTGAAAATTTGGACAAAAAATTGTCTCAGCAAATTTCAATTATACAGTACAGTGTTATCAACTGTAGTCACTATGTTTTATATTGGATCCTCAGACCTTATTCATCTTATAGCTGAAATTTTGTAACCTTTTACCAGCTTCTCCCTCTTTCTCCCACCCCAGGCAAACATTTGTCTACTATCTTTATCTATGAGTTTGACTCTTTTTTAAAAGATCTACCTATAAGTGATACCATGCAGTATTTGTCTTTGTCTGACTTATCTCACTTAGCATAATGCCCTCAAGGTCCATCCATGTTGTGACACATGACAGGATTTTCTTCTTTCTCATGGTGAATAATGTCCCATTGTGTATAAACATACCAGTTCTTCTTTATCCATTCATTCATTGATGGAGACTTAAGTTGTTCCTATATCTTGGTTATTGGAAAGAGCTCTGCAGTCAACATGGAGTGCAGAAATCTCTTTGAGATATTGCTTATATTTCCTTTGGATATAAACTCAGTAGTGGGATTACTGGATCATATGGTAGGTCTGTTTTTAGTTTTTTGAGAAACCTCCATACTGTTTTCCATAGTGACTGCACCAACTTACATTCCCACCAACAGTGCATGAAAGTTCCCTTTTCCCCATATCCTTGCCACCACTTGTTATTTCTTTTCTTTCTGATGATAAGCCCTTCTAAAAGGTGTAAGGTATTGTCTAATCGTGGTTTTGATATGCATTTCCTGATGATTAGTGATGTTGAGCACCTTCTCATGTACCTTTGGCCACATGTATGTCTTCTTTGGAAAAATATCTATTCAGATCCTCTGCCTATTTTTTTTAGATTTTTCTCCATTGAGTTATATGAGTTTTTTTTTAATATATATGTTGGATATTAACCCCTATCAGATACATAATTTGCAATTTTTTCATTCCTAGGTTTTCTTTTTATTTTGTTGATGGTTTCCTTTGTTGTGCATAAGCTTTTTTGTTTGATGTAGTCCTACTTGTTATTTTTGCCTTGTTGTTTTTGCTTTTGGTGTCAAATCTAAAAAATAATTATAAGACCAGTGTTAAGGAGGTTACCCACTATGCTTTTTTTTTTTTAACATCTCTATTGGAGTATAATTGCTTTACAATAGTGTGTTAGTTTCTGCTTTATAACAAAGTGAAGCAGTTATACATATACATATGTTCCCATATCTTTTCCCTCTTGCATCTCCCTCCCTCCCTATCCCACACATTTAGGTGGTCACAAAGCACAGAGCTGATCACCCTGTGCTATGCGGTTGCTTCCTACTAGCTATCTATTTTACATTTGGTAGTGTATATATGTCCATGTCACTCTCTCTCTTTGTCACATCTTACCCTTCCCCCTCCCCATATCCTCAAGTGCATTCTCTAGTAGGTCTGTGTCTTTATTCCAATCTTACCACTAGGTTCTTCATGACCTTGTTTTTTCCCCCTTAGATTCCATATATATGTGTTAGCATACTGTATTTGTTTTTCTCTTTCTAACTTACTTCACTCTGTATGACAGACTCTAATTCCATCCACCTCACTACAAGTAACTCAATTTCGTTTCTTTTTATGGCTGAGTAATATTCCATTGTATATATGTGCCACACCTTCTTTATCCATTCATCCGATGATGGACACTTAGGTTGCTTCCATGTCCTGGCTATTGTAAATAGAGCTGCAATGAATATTTTGGTACATGACTCTTTTTGAATTATGGTTTTCTCAGGGTATATGCCCAGTAGTGAGATTGCTAGGTCGTATGGTAGTTCTATTTTTAATTTTTTAAGGACCCTCCATACTGTTCTCCATAGTGGCGGTATCAATTTACATTCCCACCAACAGTGCAAGAGGGTTCCCTTTTCTCCACACCCTCTCCAGCATTTATTGTTTGTAGATTTTTTGATGATGGCCATTCTGACCAGTGTGAGATGATATCTCATTGTAGTTTTGATTTGCATTTCTCTAATGATTAGTGATGTTGAGCATTTTTTCATGTGTCTGTTGGCAATTTGTATATCTTCTTTGGAGAAATGTCTATTTAGGTCTTCTGCCCATTTTTGGATTGGGTTGTCTGTTTTTTTGTTATTGAGCTGCATGCACTGCTTGTAAATCTTGGAGATTAATCCTTTGTCAGTTGCTTCATTTGCAAATATTTCCTCCCATTCTGAGGGTTTTCTTTTGCTCTTGTTTATGGTTTCCTTTGCTGTGCAAAATCTTTGAAGTTTCATTAGATCCCATTTGTTTATTTTTGTTTTTATTTCCATTTCTCTAGGAGCTGGGTCACAAAGGATCTTGCTGTGATTTATGTCATGGAGTGTTCTGCCTATGTTTTCCTCTAAGAGTTTGATAGTGTCTGCCCTTACATTTAGGTCTTTAGTCCATTTTGAGTTTATTTTTGTGTATGGTGTCAGAGAGTGTTCTAATTTCATACTTTTACATGTACCTGTCCAGTTTTCCCAGCACCACTTATTGAAGAGGCTGTCTTTTCTCCACTGTATATTCTAGCCTCCTATATCAAAGATAAGGTGACCATATATGCGTGGGTTTGTCTCTGGGCTTTCTATCCTGTTGCATTGATCTATATTTCTGTTTTTGTTCCAGTACCAAACTGTCTTGATTACTGTAGCTTTGTAGTATAGTCTGAAGTCAGGGAGCCTGACTCCTCCAGCTCCATTTTTCGTTCTCAAGATTGCTTTGGCTATTCGGGGTCTTTTGTGTTTCCATACAAATTGTGAATTTTTTTGTTCTAGTTCTGTGAAAAATGCCAGTGGTAGTTTGATAGGGATTGCATTGAATCTGTAGATTGCTTTGGGTAGTAGAGTCATTTTCACAATGTGGATTCTTCCAATCCAAGAACATGGTATATCTCTCCATTTATTTGTATCATCTTTAATCTCTTTCATCACTTTCTTATAATTTTCTGCATACAGGTCTTTTGTCTCCTTAGGTAGGTTTATTCATAGGTATTTTATTCCTTTTGTTGCAATGGTAAATGGGAATGTTTTCTTAATTTCACTTTCAGATTTTTCATCATTAGTGTATAGGAATGCAAGAGATTTCTGTGCATTAATTTTGTATCCTGCTACTTTACCAAATTCATTGATTAGCTCTAGGAGTTTTCTGGTAGCATCTTTAGGATTCTCTATGTATACTATCATCTCATCTGAAAACAGTGACAGTTTTACTTCTGATTTGGATTCCTTTTATTTCTTTTTCTTCTCTGATTGCTGTGGCTAACACTTGCAAAACTATGTTGAATAATAGTGGTGAGAGTGGGCAACCTTGTCTTGTTCCTGATCTTAGTGGAAATGGTTTCAGTTTTTCACCATTGAGGACGATGTTGGCTGTGGGTTTGTCGTATATGGCCTTTATTATGTTGAGGATAGTGCCCTCTATGCCTACTTTCTGCAGGGCTTTTATCATAAATGGGTGCTGAATTTTGTCGAAAGCTTTCTATGAATCTATTGAGATGATCATATGGTTTTCTCCTTCAGTTTGTTAATATGGTGTATCACGTTCACTGATTTGCCTATGTTGTAGGATCCTTGCCTTCCTGGAATAAACCCCACTTGATCATGGTGTATGATCCTTTTAATGTTCTGTTGGATTCTGTTTGCTAGTACTTTGTTGAGGATTTTTGCATTGATGTTCATCAGTGATATTGGCCTGTAGTTTTCTTTCTTTGTGACATCTTTGTCTGGTTTTGGTATCAGGGTGATGGTGACCTCGTAGAATGAGTTGGGGAGTGTTCCTCCCTCTGCTATATTTTGGAAGAGTTTGAGAAGGACAGATGTTAGCTCTTCTCTAAATGTTTGATAGAATTCGCCTGTGAAGCCATCTGGTCCTGGGCTTTAGTTTGTTGGAAGATTTTTAATCACAGTTTTAATTTCAGTGCTTGTGATTGGTCTGTTCATATTTTCTATTTCTTCCTGGTTCAGTCTCGGCAGGTTGTGCATTTCTAAGAATTTGTCCGTTTCTTCCAGGTTGTCCATTTTATTGGCATAGAGTTGCTTGTAGTAATCTCTCATTATCGTTTGTATTTCTGCAGTGTCAGTTGTTACATCTCCTTTTTCATTTCTAATTCTATTGATTTGAGTCTTCTTTTATTCTTGATGAGTGTGGCTAATGGTTTATCAATTTTGTTTATCTTCTCAAAGAACCATCTTTTAGTTTTATTGATCTTTGCTATCGTTTCCTTCTTTTTTTTTTCATTTATTTCTGATCTGATCTTTATGATTCCTTTCCGTCTTCTAACTTTGGAGTATTTTTGTTCTTCTTTCTCTAATTGCTTTAGGTGCAAGGTTCAGTTGTTTATTCGAGATGTTTCCTGTTTCTTGAGGTAGGCTTGTATTGCTATAAACTTCCCTCTTAGAACTGCTTTTGCTGCATCCCATAGGTTTTGGGTCATCGTGTCTCCATTGTCATTTGTTTCTAGGTATGTTTTGATTTCCCCTTTGATTTCTTCAGCGATGACTTTGTTATTAAGTAGTGTATTGTGTAGCCTCCATGTGTTTGTATTTTTTACAGATCTTTTCCTGTAATTGATATCTAGTCTCACAGCGTTGTGGTCGGAAAAGATACTTGATACGATTTCAGTTTTCTTAAATTTACCAAGGCTTGATTTGTGACCCAAGATATGATCTATCCTGGAGAATGTTCCATGAGCACTTGAGAAAAATGTGTATTCTGTTGTTTTTGGGTGGAATGTCCTATAAATATCAATTAAGTCCATCTTGTTTAATGTATCATTTAAAGCTGTGTTTCCTTATTTATTTTCATTTTGGATGATCTGTCCATTGGTGAAAGTGGGGTGTTAAAGTCCCCTACTATGATTGTGTTACTGTCGATTTCTCCTCTTATGGCTGTTAGTATTTGCCTTATGTATTGAGGTGCTCCTATGTTGGGTGCATAAATATTTACAATTGTTATACCTTCTTCTTGGATTGATACCTTGATCACTGTATAGTGTCCTTCTTTGTCTCTTGTAATAGTCTTTATTTTAAAGTCTATTTTGTCTGATATGAGAATTGCTACTCCAGCTTTTTTTTTAATTTCCATTTGCATGGAATATCTTTTTCCATGCCCTCACTTTCAGTCTGTATGTGTCCCTAGGTCTGAAGTGTGTCTCTTGTAGACAGCATATATACAGGTCTTGTTTTTGTATCCGTTCAGCCAGTCTGTGTCTTTTGGTGGAAGCATTTAATCCATTTACATTTAAGGTAATTATCGATATATATGTTCCTATTCCCATTTTCTTAAATGTTTTGGGTTTGTTATTGTAGGTGTTTTCCTTCTCTTGTGTTTCTTAACTAGAAAAGTTCCTTTAGCATTTGTTGTAAAGCTGGTTTTTTGGTGCTGAACTGTCTCAGCTTTTGCTTGTCTGTAAAGGTTTTAATTGCTTCATCAAATCTGAATGAGATCCTTGCTAGGTAGAGTACTCTTGATTGTAGATTTTTCTCCTACATCACTTTAAGTATATCCTGCCACTCCCTTCTGGCTTGCAGAGTTTCTGCTGAAAGATCAGCTGTTAACCTTATGAGGATTCCCTTGTGTGTTATTTGTTGTTTTTCCCTTATTGCTTTTAATATTTTTTCTTTGTATTTAATTTTTGATAGTTTGATTAATATGTGTCTTGTCGTGTTTCTCCTTGGATTTTTCCTGTATGGGACTCCTGTGCTTCCAGGACTTGATTAACTATTTCCTTTCCCATATTAGGGAAGTTTTCAACTATAATCTCTTCACATATTTTCTCAGTCCCTTTCTTTTTCTCTTCTTCTTCTGGGACCCATATAATTCGAATATTGGTGTGTTTAATGTTGTCCTAGAGGTCTCTGAGACTGTCCTCAGTTCTTTTCATTGTTTTTTCTTTATTCTGCTCTGCAGTAGTTATTTCCACTATTTTATCTTCCAGGTCACTTACCCGTTCTTCTGCCTCAATTATTCTGCTATTGATCCCTTCTAGAGTATTTTTAATTTCATTTACTGTGTTTTTCATCATTGCTTGGTTCCTCTTTAGTTCTTCTAGGTCCTTGTTAAATGTTTCTTGCATTTTGTCTATTCTATTTCCAAGAGTTTAGATCATCTTTACTATCATTTTTCTGAATTCTTTTTCAGGTAGACTGCCTATTTCCTCTTCATTTGTTAGGTGTGGTGTGTTTTTATCTTTGCTCCTTCAACTGCTATGTGTTTTTCTGTCTTCTCATTTTGTTTATCGTACTGTGTTTGGGGCTTCCTTTTCACAGGCTGCAGGTTCGTCGTTCCTGTTGTTTTCGTATCTGTCCCTAGTGGCTAAGGTTGGTTCAGTGGGTTGTGTAGGCTTCCTGGCAGAGGGGACTAGTGCCTGAGTTCTGGTGGATGAGGCTGGATCTTGTCTTTCTGATGGGCATATCCACGTCTGGTGGTGTGTTTTGGGGTGTCTGTGGTCTTATTGTGCTTTTAGGCAGCCTCTCTGCTAATGAATGGGGCTGTGTTCCTGTCTTGCTAGTTGTTTGGCATAGGGTGTCCAGCACTGTAGCTTGCTGGTCTTTGAGTGAAGCTGGGTGTTGATGTTGAGGTGGAGATCTCTGAGAGATTTTTGCTGTTTGGTATTACATGGAGCTGGGAGGTCTCTTGTGGACCAGTGTCCTGAAGTTGGCTCTCCCACCTCAGAGGCACAGCCCTGATGCCTGGCTGGAGCACCAAGAGCCTTTCATCCACATGGCTCAGAATAAAAGGGAGAAAAAATAGAAAGAAAGAAAGAAAGAGGATAAAATATAATAAAATAAAGTAAGATAAAAGAAAATAAAGCTATTAAAATAAAAAATAAGAAAAAAATTATTATGAAAAAATTTTTAAGAAAATAAAAATTTTTTAATTTTTTAAAATAAATTTTTTAAAATAAAAAATTATTAAGAAAAATCTTATTAAGAAAATTTTTTTTTAATTTTTAATATAAAAAATAAGAAAAAATTTATTAAGATAAAATTTATAAAGAAAAAAATTTTTTTAATTTTTTAAAATAAAAAATAAGAAAAAAATTATTAAGAAAAAATTTATTAAGAAAAAAAATTTTTTAAGTAAAAAAAAGAAATGGACGGACTGAACCCTAGGACAAATGGTGAAAGCAAAGCTATATAGACAAAATCTCACCCAGAAGCATACACATACACACTCACAAAAAGAGGAAAAGGGGAAAAAATAATATATCCTGCTCCCAAAGTCCACCTCCTCAATTTGGGATGATTTGTTGTCTATTCAGGTATTCAACAGGTACAGGTACATCAAGTTGTTTGTGAAGCTTTAATCCGCTGCTTCTGAGGCTGCTGGGAGAAATTTCCCTTTCTCTTCTTTGTTCGCACAGCTCCCGGGTTTTAGCTTTGGAGTTGGACCCGCCTCTGTGTGTAGGTCACCTGAGCGCGTCTGTTGTTTGCTCACACAGGACGGGGTTAAAGGAGCAGCTGCTTCTGGGGCTCTGGCTCCCTCAGGCCGGGGGGAGGGAGGGGTACGGATGCGGGGCAAGCCTGCAGCGGCAGAGGCCGGCGTGACGTTGCACCTGCCTGAGGGGCACCATGCGTTCTCCGGGGGAAGTTGTCCCTGGATCACGGGACCCTGACAGTGGTGGGCGGTACAGGCTCCTGGGAGGGGAGGTGTGGATAGTGACCTGTGCTTGCACACAGGCTTCTTGGTGGCTGCAGCAGCAGCCTTAGCGTCTCATGCCTGTCTCTGGGGTCCGCGGTGATAGCCGTGGCTCACGCCTGTCTCTGTAGCTATTTTAAGCGGTGCTCTGAATCCCCTCTCCTCACACACCAGGAAACACAGAGACAAGAAAAAGTCTCTTGCCTCTTCGGCAGCTCCAGACCTTTTCCTGGACTCCCTCCCGGCTAGCTGTCGTGTGCTAACCCCTTCAGGCTGTGTTCACTCAGCCAACCCCAGTCTTCTCCCTGCGATCCGACCGAAGCCTGAGCCTCAGCTCTCAGCCCCCGCCCGCCCCGGCGGGTGAGCAGACAAGCCTCTCGGGCTGGTGAGTGCTGGTTGGCACCGATCCTCTGTGCGGGAGTCTCTCCGCTTTGCCCTCTGCACCCCTGTGGCTGTGCTCTCCTCCGCGGCTCTGAAGCTTCCCCCCTCCGCCACCCGCAGTCTCCGCCCGTGAAGGGGCTTCCTAGTGTGTGGAATCCTTTCCTCCTTCACAGCTCCCTCCCACTGGTGCAGGTCCCATCCCTATTCTTTTGTCTTTGTTATTTCTTTTTTCTTTTGTCCTACCCAGGTACGTGTGGAGTTTCTTGCCTTTTGGGAGGGCTGACGTCTTCTGCTAGCATTCAGTGGGTGTTCTATAGGAGCAGTTCCACGTGTAGATGTATTTCTGATGTGTCTGTGGGGAGGAAGGTGATCTCCGCGTCTTACTCTTCTGCCATCTTCTCCTCCTCCCCGCTATGTTTCTTAAAAATTTTTTTTAAATTTTATTTATTTTATGGCTGCATTGGGTCTTCACTGTGGTGTGTGGGCTTTCTCTAGTTGCAGCGAGTGGGGGCTACTCATCGTTGTGTTGCACAGGCTTCTCATTGCAGTGGCTTCTCTTGTTGTGGAGCATGGGCTCTAGGCATGCAGGCTTCAGTAGTTGCAGCATGCCAGCTCAGTAGTTGCTACACATGAGCCCTAGAGCACGCAGGCTTCAGCAATTGTGACGTGTGGCTCAGTAGTTGTGGCTCGTGGGCTCTAGAGTGCAGGCTCCATAGTTGTGGCACACAGTCTTATTTGTTCCACGGCATGTGGGATCTTCCCGGACAAGGAATCGAACCTGTGTCTCCTGCATTGGCAGGCAGATTCTTAACCACTGTGCCACCAGAGAAGTCCCCCCACTATGATTATTTCTTGGAGTTTTATGGCTTCAGGTCTTACATTCAAGTCTTCAGTCCATTTTGTGTATTATATTAATTTTTGTGTATGATATAAGATAGTAGTCTAGTTTCATTCTTTTGCATGTGGTTGTCCAGTTTTCCCAACACTATTTATTGATGAGACTGTCCTTTCCTCATTGTATATGCCTGGCTCCTTTGTTGTAAATGAATTGACCATATATGCGTGAGTTTCTGGTCTCTCTATCTTGTTCCATTAATCTATATGTCTGTTTTTATGCCAGTACAATACTGTTTTGATTACTATAGCTTCACAATATAATTTGAAATCAGGAGGTAAGATGTCTCCAGCTTTGGTCTTCTTTCTCAAGATTGCTTTGGCTATTTGGGGTCTTTTGTGGTTCTGCACAAGTTTTAACGTTGTTTGTTCTGTATTTGTGAAAAATGCAATTGGAATTTCAATAGGGATTACACTGAACCTGTAGATTGCTTTGGTAGAATGGACATTTTAACAATATTAATTCTTCCAATCCATGGGCACAGAATATATTTCTATTTATTTGCTTCAGTTTCTTTCATCAATGTCTCATTGCTTTCAATATAAAGTTTTTCACCTCCTTAGTTAAATATATTGATAGGTATTTTATTCTTTTTGATGCAGTTGTAAATGGGATTTATTTTTAAAATTCTTTTTCTGATAGTTCATTATTAGTGTTTAGAAATGCAACGGAGTTTTGTATATCAATTTTGTATCCTGCAACTTCACTGAATTCATTTATTAGTTCTAAGACTTTTTAAGTTTCTCGGGTGTTGTGTATACAATATAATGTCCTCTGAAAATGAAGACAGTTTTACTTCTTCCTTTCTGATTTGGATACCTTTTATTTCTTTTTCTTGCTTAATTGCTGTGGCTAGAACTTTCATTACTATGTTGAATAAAAGTGATGAGATTGGAAATCCTTGTCTTATTCCTGATTTTAGATGAAAAGCTTTCAACTTTTTACCATTCAGTATGATGTTAGCTGTAATATATGGCCTTGCCATATATGTTAGCTTGTCATATATGGCCTTTATTATGTTGAGATATATTCCCTCTATGCCTGATTTTTTGGGAGTTCTTATCATGAATGGATGTTGAATTTTGTGGCAAATGCTTTTCCTACATCTATTCAGATGATCACATGATTTTTATCCTTCATTTTGTTAATGTAGAATATAACATTGATTGATTTGTGGATGTTGAAACACACTTGATCATAGTGCATAATCTTCTTAATGTATTACTGAATTTGGTTTGCCAAAGGTTTCTTGAGGATTTTTACATCTATATTCATCAGGGATGTTGGCCTATAATGTTCTTTTCTTGTAGTGTCTTTATATGTTTTTCATATCAAGGTAATGCTGGCCTTGTCAAATGAGTTTGGAAGTGTTTCCTCTTCTGGTTTATTTCCTTTTATTTTTATTATATATATTGGATTTTTTTTGCATAAATGGGATATATATTTTTTGTATTTATTTATTTATTTATGGCTGTGTTGGGTCTTCGTTCTGTGCGAGGGCTTTCTCTAGTTGCGGCAAGCGGGGGCCACTCTTCATCGCGGTGCGCGGGCCTCTCGCTATCATGGCCTCTCTTGTTGCGGAGCACAGGCTCCAGACGCGCAGGCTCAGTAATTGTGGCTCACGGGCCCAGCTGCTCCGCGGCACGTGGGATCTTCCCAGACCAGGGCTCGAACCCGTGTCCCCTGCATTGGCAGGCAGATTCTCAACCACTGCGCCACCAGAGAAGCCGCATAAATGGGATATTTTATATATAATTTTCTACTTGCCTTTTTTCTTTTTTACTTAATATATGTCTTTATATATAGACATAGTTTCCATGACTACACTGAATTCTATCTTATGGATGAATTTATAATTTATTTAATAATTCTTTAATTGTGGACATTTCAGTTTTAGAATAAATAATGCCACTTTATATGTCCTTTATACAAATATTTGTCTACATATAGACCTAGAAATATACTAACTGGGTTAAGGTATATTTTTAAGTTTGGGAGAATGCTTACCATATGTATATGGTAAAAACAAAGTTACTTTCCAGATAGGCTTTAAAAATGAGAGCATACTTCAATAAGTGTTGCTAGGAAAAGTGGACAGCTACATGTAAAAGAATGAAATTAGAACACGCCCTAACACCATACACAACAATAAACTCAAAATGGATTAAAGACCTAAAAGTAAGGCCAGACACTATCAAACTCTTAGAGGAAAACATAGGCAGAACACTCTATGACATAAATCACAACAAGATCCTTTTTGACCCACCTCCTAGAGAAATGAAAATAAAAACAAAAATAAACAAATGGGACCTAATGAAACTTAAAAGCTTTTGCACAGCAAAGGAAACCATAAACAAGATGAAAAGACAACCCTCAGAATGGGAGAAAATATTTGCAAATGAAGCAACTGACAAAGGATTAATCTACAAAATTTACAAGCAGCTCATGCAGCTCAATATCAAAAAAACAAACAACCCAATCCAAAAATGGACAGAAGACCTAAATAGACATTTCTCCAAAGAAGATATACAGATTGCCAACAAACACATGAAAGAATGCTCAACATCATTAATAATTAGAGAAATGCAAATCAAAACTACAATGAGATATCATCTCACACCAGTCAGAATGGCCATCATCAAAAAATCTACAAACAATAAATGCTGGAGAAGGTGTGGAGAAAATGGAACCCTCTTGCACTCTTGGTGAGAATGTAAATTGATACAGCCACTGTGGAGAACAGTATGGAGGTTCCTTAAAAAACTAAAAATAGAACTACCATACGAGCCAGCAATCCCACTACTGGGCATATACCCTGAGAAAACCATAATTCAAAAAGAGTCATGTACCAAAATATTCATTGCAGCTCTATTTACAATAGCCAGGACATGGAAGCAAGCTAAGCGTCCATCAACAGATGAATGGATAAAGGAGATGTGGCACATATATACAATGGAATATTACTCAGCCATAAAAAGAAACGAAATTGAGTTATTTGTAGTGAGGTGGATGGAGTTATAGTCTGTCATACAGAGTGAAGTAAGTTAGAAAGAGAAAAACAAATACAGTATGCTATTGCATATATATGGAATCTAAAAAAAAAAAAAAAAAAAAAAGGTCATGAAGAACCTAGTGGCAAGATGGGAATAAAGACACAGACCTACTAGAGAATGGACTTGAGGGTATGGGGAGGGGGAAGGGTAAGCTGGCACAAAGTGAGAGAGTGGCATGGACATATATACACTACCAAACGTAAAATAGGTACCTAGTGGGAAGCAGTCACATAGCACAGGGAGATCAGCTTGGTGCTTTGTGACCACCTAGAGGGGTGGGATAGGGAGGGTGGGAGGGAGGGAGACACAAGAGGGAAGAGATATGGGGACATATGTATATGTATAACTGATTCACTTTGTTATAAAGCAGAAAGTAACACACCATTGTAAAGCAATTATACTCCAATAAAGACATTTAAAAAAAAAAAGAGCATATTTATTTCATCTTTGCCACACTTAATATATTATTTTAATGATTGCCAATTTGCTATTAATTTAATAGTTGCCAATTATTTTAATGGTCACCAATTTTAATAATTGCCAGTACTTGAAACATATTATTTTATTTTTCACCTATTTCACTACTAGTGAGGTTGAAAATCTTACACACATTTGTTCTTCTGTGAATTGTTTATGTCCTTTGTCTAAATATTTTGTAATGAGAAATCAATATTTTTATTTTTAAAAATGTATTTCCATATTAACTATTTTTTTACATTTCTCACAGATGTCATAACTAATTTGCATTGAAATTTTTTTGTGTGTGGTATTTTTGACATAGTGTAGTTTTAAACGGTTATGTAGTCACTGTATTGACTTTTCCCTTTGTGATTTCTGTCCATCTATTTTAGTTTTGTAATTCCTTTTTGCTTTGAAATTTCTTTCCAATGTAAGAATCAGCCAAGAATTCCCCTATATATTCATTGTGCTTTAAATGATTTCATTATTTACATTTAACATATCTGTGTAGAATTTATTTTGGTGTGAGGTTAATAGCAAACTTAATTTTTTTCCCCATGTACTTTGTCAATTTTTCTAGCAACTTATGTGAATAAACCCACATTCCTCAGTGGTTTATGATGTTTTCTTTGTAATATACAAAAAAAAAATAAGTTTACCAAGATCTTTTTCAGGTCTTACTTTTGTGTTCTACTGAACTGCCTGCTAATTCTCTCTTTTTTTTTTTTTTTTGAGATCACACTGTTTTTTAATTTAACACTTTGTAATAACTCATAAAACAAGTTACCACCCCACCCCTACCCACTGGTCTCTTTTCACAAAATTTCCTTTGGCTGTTTTTTGGGGGGGAGGTGGGGAGGAGCGCAATAAGTAGTAGGATTAATGGTCTTTTAATCCCATTCCTCAGTTAAGACAATAAAAACATTATCAGAACAGTAACCTTTTTTAAAATTGTAACTTGAGAGTATATATTCAGTTTATTCATCTAACAGCTCTATCAACGTCTCTGAAAATACATTTTAAAAAGTGAAAATAAAATACAGTTCTGTTTCCAATTTCTGAATAGTTCCACATGCCTGAGGATAGTTTTATTTTTCTTTTGCAAGTTTTAGCATTTTGGATTTTATCCTATGATGATATAGGTTGATTAATGGATTGTGTTTTAGGAATAAAAAAATATTCCTCAATGAGTGTTTGATGGGTGTTATGAAATATCTTGCTCTTTTATTGTTGTTGTTGTTGTTTAATTTTTATTTCATAATCATAAACTTAACTCTGAAGTCCAGCAAGACTTGGAGGGGGACAAGGAAAATATGGAACCCAAAGAAGTGCAGTGAGAACACAGAGATTATAGGATGATGCATGCAGACAGGGATGATGGGTGCTCTCCTGAGCTGCAGAAGGAATGGTGTGGTGGTTAAGATAAAATGCAAGTCAAATTTATTAGAGTTGTCCACAGTGGGCAATGATGATGTTTTCTCTGGTCTTGCCATTCCTAGTCCCATAGCGTTCCACAGCTTCCACAATATTCATGCCCTCTTTCACCTTGCCAGGGACCACATGCTTGCCATTCAACCACTCTGTCTTGGCAGTGCAGATGAAAAACTTGGAACCATTAATGTTGGGTCCAGCATTGCTATGGACAAGATACCCGGGTCCCTATGCTTCAGGATAATATCATCATCAAATTTCTCCCTTAGATGGACTTGCTGCCAGTGCCATAATGGCATGTGAAGTTACCACCCTGGAACATGAACCCTGGAATAATTCTTTGAAAGCTGGAGCCCTTATAACAAATTCCTTCTCACCAGTGCTCAGAGCACAAAAGTTTTCTGCTTGTCCTTGGGAATTTGTTTGGAAACAACTCAAAGGAGATATGACCCAAGAGCTCGCTGGCGGTGGCCATGTCAAAGAGCATGGTAGGAGTGACCATGGCTGGGCAGTGCCATGAAGCTCCAGGAGGGTGGCCCTTGTATCTGTAAAGCTATCTTGTTCTTATACTTACGTGATTTTTCTAAAGTCAAAATAGATTAGATTAGTTACAAAAGCTATTTCTAAAACATGCTTGCATTTTATGTACAATATTAGATTCCTTCATTCCTGCAACAGAGTTTTAGAGCATCTTCATCTTGAGCCAGGTAGTACTGTTGTGGGTGCTGGGGATGTAGCAGGGAGCAAGAGTGATGTAATTCCAGTGGGGAAGACAAATATTACATAAGCAAATACATAAAAACATATAATGAAGTATAGAGATAAGTGCTCTGAAGAAAAGCAAAGCAAGAACAGAGGATGGCAGAGATGAGGGTGACACTCTTGTGTAAGGTGATCAGGAAAGGCCTCTGGGGGGATTAGGTGGTGTTTGCAGAGACTTGAAAGAAGTGAGGGAGTAAGTTATACAAGCTGGTGGATTCATCAAGGAGATCAGTGTATCCAGAGGGGAGTGAGTCAGTCAGAGAGAAGTGGGAGGTGAGGTCAGAGAAGGGGTCAAATGAAAGAGCTGGATTTTATAAGTATGAGAAGCCACTGGAAGATTCTGAGCAGGAGAGTGACATGATTTGGTGTCGTTTCAGTAGTATCTCTCTGGCTGCCAAAACAATAAGTGAATGGTGGTGCCATTCACTAAAAACACTGGGAGGACAGCAGATTTTGGAGCGGTGGGAATTAAGAGTTCTGGTTGGTCGTAGTACATTGGAAGTGCCTATTAGTCACTTGAGAGGAGGTGTAATTGGATGATGCATGAATCTGGGGCGCAAGTCCAAGTATTGGGGGAGTATATGTTGGTTTAATGCCCTGGGCCTGGGTCAGATCACTCAGGGTATGTATTAGTTTCCTAGGGCTTCTATAACAAATAACCATGAACTTCGTGGCTTAAAACAACAGAAATTGTTGTTGCTCATAGTTCTGGAGGTTAGAAGTACAAAATCTAGCAGAGCCTTGGCCCCTCTGGGGGCTCTAAGGGAAAATCCCTTCTTTGTTTTTCCCAAATTCTGCTACCTGTAAAGTACTCCTTGACTTGTAGCTGCATCACTCCACTCTCTGCCTACATGGCCATATTGCTTCCTCCTCTTCTATCTGTGGGATATCTCTGCCTCTTTCTTATAAGGACACTTGTCACAGGATTAAGGGTTCATCTGAGTAATCCAATATAAACTCCTCTCAAAATTCTTAATCACATCTTTGGCAATATAAGGTAATATTCACTCTTTTGTAAAATAAAGTAAAATCCACAGTTTCCAGGGATTAGAAGGCAGACAAGTCTTTTTTGGGGGCCACCTTTCAGCCTGATACAGGCAATGACTGAGGATTGAAAAGCGAAGTGGCCCTAAGACTGAGCTCCAGGGTATTGCAGTATTCAGAGGTCAGAAAGAGAACACAGAGGCAGTAAAGAAAACTGAAGGGGGTCAGTGAGGTGTAGGAGGAGAAAGAGAGTCACAGTGTGGTGTCTGATGAGAAAGTGCTTCAGTGAGAAGGAGATGATTCACTGTGTGATAAGCAGCTGAGTGGTGTAGAAAATAAGGGCCCAGCCTTGATTGTTAGACTTGGTCGTTGGTGAACTTGCCAAAATTGTATTCAGAGAGTGGCATACTTGATTCCATGTGCTCCCCAATCCTGAATCCAGCTTCCACTGAAATATTATAATCCTGTTTTAGCTGTAGGATCCATGGTTGGCCAAGCACTTCAATGTAAGAAGTTATTTTGTGATTCCTTTGTCTCCTTTTCTTCTATTTCAAGTTCTGTGTGTAAGTATGCTGTGTCAATAACCTTGTTTCTTCAAACTGGTTTATGCTCATGGTAGAAATTTTGGAAATTACAGTAAGAACAAATTAAAGTGAATTATTTAATTTTAAATTTTAAGTGAAGCCACTTTTTTTTCCCTAGGACTTTTTTGATTTATCACTCATTTTTTTGATTGGGCTCTGAGGCTTTTGTACAGACATCACTGAATTAAGTGTGATATGATTGCCCAGCAACAGGTAAAGGACAGTGTTGCTAACAATATATCACCCTATCTATGACTCTGGGTTGACTTTTGGGTTTCAGGGTGCCAATGTGATTGGCTGGGCAGGTGCCCAGTTGTTGAAGAGGATACCTTCCCAAGTAGAGGGAGGTTATATGCTGGTGGTGGGAAGGCAAATAGATCCAATCTGTTTGTAGAACATGAAAACATGTTTTCAAGAGCCAGTGTTCTCAATTTGTCCCTGCCTCCGTGACACATTCATACGGAAAAATCCTTAACCAGATGTTAAAATGAAGGAAGTGATAAAAATTCTTTAAATTTCAGGAAGCTAATAATGGAATCAGGGAGATATCAATATTTTATTAATTTCTTGAATCTTTATAATGTCTCCATTAAATTTGTGAAAGACCAAACTAAGGGAGAACACTTCTGAGAATAAGTTTAAAGTAAAAATTATCAAATTCCTCTCAGTCAAAAGCAGGTAAATTGAGATTGAGAGGAGGAATACAAGGATGGCATTGAGGGTGCTGTAGTGTGGCTCTTTGAGTAGATTCAAGGATAAGCTCCTCCCAAGATCTCCTCTAGATCCCCAGTTTAGCACCATAAGATTGTGATAATAGACTCTGACCAGATGCTTCTTTCTTTGATTTAAGCTGCTGTCTCTGAAGAAAGGGCCCACTGAGCTTATTTACTTACTAATCAGGATTTTCTCTTGAAGATTTGGCAAAGTCATTTCCATTTTCTATTATTTCAAATTATCTAAGTTTTATGTGTAAGTCAATGGAAATTGGAAAATGTAGACCTCTTAAAAATGCCAAATTATATGTAGACATTCAAAACCAATTATTAGTGGATGGAAAATGCTGTTCTGGTATATTAGGCCAATATTTTTAGGAAGTTGAGTAAAAACAAGGAGAAATACGTTTTAACTTCATGATTCTGAAACTCAGGATCTGAACTGCTAACATAAATTGAGATCGGTACTCTTACCCTACTTTTGACTCCATACATTTTGCTTTGCCAAAAGTCCAGATGACAAAAAAGCTCTTAAAAGTGGAAATAAGGAAACTTGTTTTATATAAGCCACATTATTTGTTAATATGTGCTATTACAGGCTGAGAATGAAGTTTTAGAATTTAAACGTCATTGTATTTATCTTCCAATCAAACCAAAGTTATTGAGAATACCATATGGTTTTAGAAGATATATTTGGTGTCTTTGGGGACGTGAGGCTACTAAATAATTAACAGCTGACAGAATGGAGTAGACCAAATGTACTTGGAATTTAGCTCTTTGTAGTGGGGAAGTTTGTGGGTTTCCTGGTTCAGCCCATCTGATGAGAATAATAACTCACAAACATGTTAGCTGGTTGCACAGGATGAATAATTTTGCCCAAGAACATGCGATAGATGAGAGTGAAGATAAATTTTAAAGGCTGTGTCATCAGCTGAAAAAAATTAAAGAGGGAAATAATATTGCCAGTTGTTAAGCATTTCATCAGGTGCAGGGGTTCTCAACCTCAGTGCTATTGATATTTGGGGCCAGATAATTCTTTGTTGTGGAGTCTATTCTCTGCATGGTTTAGCAGCATCTCTGGCTTCAACTCACTAGATGCCAGTAGCACCGTTTCCCCAGTTGTGACAATCAAAACTGTCTCCAAACAGTGCCAAATGTCTTCATGGGGGCAAACTTGCCCCTGATTGAGCTAGGCTACACAGATAACCCCCAAAGTCAAATTCTAGTTATATGTTCAAGATATAGAAGGATGAAGGGGCAGGCTTCTTGAGAACTTGTGCTTGTTGAACATGTTATTGGGATGGAGTTTCATTTAGGCAGCATAATAATTAAGGTTTAGCTTCTGCATGTATATTGTATTGATGAAAAGTAGATTTTTTTTCAATCTAGATTTAATTGAGAACAGTAGGTACTGTAGGTGATTGATTGTCTTCTATTTCACCTTCCTCCAAGAAGCCTGACAGAAATATGTAAGACTGCCAAAATGAAATCTGTAGTAGGATAACATGGGGGAGACTTCTCAGGGTATGACTTTCCATTTGCTTAAATTTCACTACATAGAGTGGCCACTTGGTGACTTACATAATCTTATATGTGTGTCTTCCTATAGAGATGAAGTGACACTTTTGGCAGAGACTGTATTCACCAAATGCCTATGAGATCCTTGACTTTTCTCAGTCTCCCTCTGAGTTAGGTTGGGGCCATGTAACTATCTCTGGCCAGTGACATGTAAGCTGAACCTAACTTCTGAGCTGAGGAAGCTAAAAACCAGAGTGCCTCTTCCACTCTCTCCTTCTCCCCTATCGTAGTGGCTTTGAGGGCCTATGAACCAAACAAGAGCTGCTCCTTTCTTTCATTGTCTCTGTACTCTTTTTATGGAACGTCTGTTAGTTGGACATTGAACTCTCTGAATTGATCTGCTTAATTCTTTTATTTTCAGTGGCCATCACTCTTTATTTTTCTACCATTTGGAACTCAGTTGGAATTTGGCCATGGGGAATAGAAGGTTCAGCTAAGACTCAAGAGCACAGGCATCACTGTCAGTTGCCTTTTTTCATGTTAATGATATTCTGGTGAGAAAGCCACTTGCATATGAGGTAAAGAGTTACTTGGAATGATGTTACACCTGATCTAGCAACTTTTTCCCTGAAGGAAGGTCAGGGGATTTGGGGAGTATTTTTTCAGTAAATAAAGGATGAAATGATGAAATGACAAGTGATGACACGAGGCAGGATAGCATGATCATTAGGAATGTGTAGTCTGCTGTTCAACTGCCTGGATTTGAATCGTAGTTTTGACCCTTTATAGTTATGTGACCTTTGGCATGTTAATTTAGCTCCCTGAGCCTGACTTTTCTCATCTGTAAAATGGAATTCATTATAGGTTATAAGTATGTAATGTATGTTTAGCAATTAGAATAGTACCTGTTCTGTAGCATATAGTTCTTTTACTTTTTTTTTTTTCTTTCTCCTTCTTCCTCTACCTCCTCTTCTTTCTCATCTCCTTCTCCTTCTTCTTTTGGTTGATCTTCCCTTAAGGTGCTTCTTTTATTGTAAGTTCTATTTAGATGTTTGCTGTTACTATTAATTGGGCTGCCAATCAAAAGAATTATACCAAGCCTATGAGCTCAAGAATATGTTGAGTTTTATAAATAGCCTGTTGTATTTCTCACTGTATACTCCCATAGTTAATATAAATCAGTTAAGTGTTTTCATAATTCCACTTGCTTCGTCTTTCCTACCAGGCATATGACAATGGCTAACATAAATGGTATTTATGGTCAAAGAGAAAGGTGCCCTTTCCTCTGTGCCGTTACAGCTCCATGTAAGTGCACCTGTTGGCAAGCAGAACACTGGCTGGATTTCACCCCCACGCAGCCACTGGGCAGGGCACCTCTGTGTAGTGTTCAGTCTGCATGACTGTTGGGGCTCTGATGGGGGCATTACCCCTGGAAGGAAATCTGGCTCGGGAAGTTCAAATCTCATGCTCCAGGGTGAATTCTGTCAGTTGGGTTGGATTACTAATAATTGTGCCTGATTTCCTTGTCCTTCCCTTGTTGCTCTGAAAGGGTGAGGGTGAGCATTGAGCCCATCACCTGAAGGGCTTGGGTATGAGTGGGAATCCACAGGTATGTTATCAGGTGGTTAGTATATGGATTTAAATACTTGAGATTGGATGAGATCACTTAGGTGTAGTGAGTGTAATAAGAAGGCAAATGGACCAAGGAACTCACACTTTCAGAGATCACGTGAAAGTAAAGGAATAGAAAAGGAGACTGAAAAGGAGACCTCACAAAGGGAGGAGGAGAGTGAGGGTGAGTTGTCGCAGAAGTAAGAGAAGAGAGAGAGAAAACCAAAGCCTACACTTTGTGAATAGCTATGCAGGCTACTTGGCTGTGCACATCAGGATAGTGATTCATGATCCATTGAGAGGTGACGCTAGCATTTCTCTTTCCTCACTGATCAACCTCCTGTCTCGCAGGTAAAAGCCTCCGATGCAGATGCAGGACTCTATGGCTTTGTTGAATATTCTCTTTATGCTGGATTCCAAAGCTATGAAGCACCTCAAGCATTCCAGATAGACCCACATGATGGGCAAATCTGTGTTTCTCAAGATATCGACAGGGAAAGGGATCCAGCCACCTACGATCTCTTGGTGAAAGCTAAGGATGGGGTAAGTCTTTATGTATGAAATTTTAAACATACTCAAAAGTGAACCACTGTGTGTGTATTAGAGAATACTAAGGATTATCAATCAACAACTGGCCAATCTTGTTTCATAAATCCCTACCTCTTTCCTTTGCTGGAATGTTTGGAAGCAAATACCAGACATTATATCATTTCATCTGCAAATAATTCAATAATATCTCTAACAGATAATGACTTTTTAAAAACACAACTATAGTACATTAACAGTAATTCTGTAATAATATCTAATATCCATTCCATTTAAAATTTACTGGATTACCTGAAAATGTCTTGAGATAGTTGGCATGTTTAAATCAAGATCCAAATAAGTCCACAAATGGATTTGATTGCTATATTCCTTAAATTTCAATCTGTAACAGTTAGTCCCCCACTCCTCCCCCTTACCTTTTCTCCTATGGTATTTATTTTAGAAAAAATCCAATCAATTGTCTTGTAAATTTTCCATATTCTAAATGTGGCTGATTACATCCTTAGGATTCATTTAATATGTTCTTTTATCGTAGTTCCTATAAACTGGAATTTTGAGCCAGAGACTGATTAGTTTTGGCTTTATATAGGTGGTGCTCTGTGCTTCTTATTACATCAGCAGACACATACCATTATTTCATTAAGGGTTGCAGTAGGGTGATTTTTGAATTCTGTCTTTCCTTTTGCATTTATTATCTGAAATTCTTCAATTAAGAAGAATGTTCTCTCATCAACTATTTGATTACACTGAAATCTAATTCATACAGGAAAGCAGTATAATGCTTGATTCTTTCACTTTATCAGTTTTTAGAATAATGAGTTGGTGCGTTTACCATCTCCAAACATTACTGATGATTTTTTTCCTAGTTTGGTTATAAATTCTTGTATTTTTTGTATATTTGTTATGTTTTGTATGTTACTGACCTTATCCTTTCTGATTTTCATATTGATTGACCCATCTTGGATCAGTGGGGACACCTTCAATTTGGCTTTTATGTCTTTTTTGGGTAAACTTTTAAACTAACGTATAAAGTGCATGCAGAAGATTGCACAAATCATAAGTGTACAGCTCAATGGATTTTTGCAGAATGAAAACATACATAGAAGCAGATGAAGAAACATTACCAGTACCCTGGAAGCCCCTCTCTCGGCCCCTTACTGTGACCATCCCTCCCACCCTTTAAGGATAATCATTATTGACTTCTAATACCAAACATTATTTCCCTATTTTTAAGCTTTCAGTGAATGAATTCATACAGTATGTGTTTTTATTGTTTCTTTTACAGGACATTATTTGTGAGCATCATTCTTGCTGTTGCATGTAGCAATAGTTCATTCATTCTCATTGGTTTATATTATTCTTTTATGTGAATTTACAATAATTTTTAATCTGTTTTGTAATTGATGGAATCCATTTTAGGCTATGACACATAGCATCTCTATTAACTGTTATACATGTAATTTATTGAAAAAATATAGGCATTTATATTGGGTATATATTTAGGAATGGAATTGCTATGTCATAAGAAAATCAAACAACTTTTCAAAATGGTTGTACCAGTTTATACTCCCACCAATTTCAGTTGTTGTACATCCTCCCCAACATTTGGTATTTAATGTCATTTTACTTATAGGAGTTCCGTACCTGCGAAGTAGCGTATCACATTAGAGTTTTACTTTGCGTTTCTTCGATGACTGATGAATTGAGAACTTTTTCATATATTTATTGGCTATTTGTATAACTTGTTTTGTGAAGTGTCTAATTCTTTACCCATTTTCTATTGTACTATTGGCTTCTCTTTGTTATTGATTTGTATGAATTCTTTACACTTTTGGAATGGAAGCCCTTTGTTGGATATATTTATGCATCTATCTTGTCCAGTTCTGTGGCTTGCCTTTTCACTCCCTTAGTGGAGTCTTTTGAGGAACAGAAATTCTTAATTCTGATTAAACTCAGTTTATCCATTTGTTTCTCTTTACAGCTAATACTTTTTCTGTCCTTTTAAGAAGTATTTGTTTACCTTGGGGACATGAAGGTATTCTCTTGTTTTTTCCTCCAAAAATTTTATTGTTTTACTTTTCACACTTATTATTTCAATCTAGTGGGAAGAACATTTATTTTTTCACAATATGGATATTCAGTTGACTCAGCACCATTTACTGAAATGATCACTCTTCCCTCACTGTGATGTAGTGTCACCTTTGTCATGAATCACATGACTGTATATGTGTGTGTCTATTTCTGGACACCCTATTTCTGACCTCTTTGTCTACCTTTGTACTAACTGCATATTCTCTTAATTACTTTAGCTTTATAATAGGTCATGATATCATGTATTTGTTTAGCTTTGTCCTTCATTTTCAAGATTGCCTTTGTTGTTCCTGACCATTTACATTTCCAAGTACGTTTTAGAAACAGCTTATTCAACTTTTATTACATGACAGCAAAGGCAGTCTTCTCTATGCACTGTTCTACACATTTTTTTCACTTAGTCTATTTTGGAGACTTTCCTTATTTCTTTTTTTATCTGCCTACTACTTACTTGTGTAGATTGGTACTGCTAACGCCTTTCTGGTCTAATCTTTCTCTTTTGAAATTAGTGGGAGAAGCTACCTACTTAAGACATGAATTGATGGGAAAAGATGAGTCTAAATATATTTATTACAAGTAATCATGTAGAAACTAACATGAAAATAAAGTCATTTAACTCAATAAAATTACCATGATGTATTTGGTTAGATTTAACAACCCCTCTCTATGTGGTTTCAGGAATTTTTGCTTCAATGTAAGAAAAGAAGTAGGAAACAAAAGCAAGAGTAAACAGAGGAGTTTAGGTTAATTTAAGTCTATGTGATTATTTAAAACTCAATATATGCATACACAAACATTTACCCAAGCCTTCAGAAATATATTCTTAATAGACTTTGAGACAATTGTAAAAGGAGTCCATAACCAGTTTAAATCCAATACTGCAGTAGTTGAACATCTGTTTCTAATTAGTCGGTTTCTTTGGATGATTTTATAAAAGTATATGTAGAAATTATCTTAATAGAAATAAGATCACTTTATGCCAGAAATTTTTTACTGCCAAAAAGTAGTGCATTAATTAGGAGCATTGGCAGTGGAATGAAAAATCAACCTAAATATTTAATTTAAACCTCCTTATTTCTTTCTGTTTCCATATTGAACCTACTCTACACACTTACTCTATGAAGAATACCTTCTTTCCCTCTCAGCTCTCCAGTCTCTATTGCAAATTCAAATTTATCTTTAACCACACCATCCCTCCATAAAGCTTTCCCAGATTGAACAAAGGAGATGCTTTTTTTCTCCAGTTAAAAGGTATTTTATTTTCAGGATAACTGAGAAAGTGTTTACAGACAGTGTAGCAGCTTTTGCTACTTTTTAGAAATCAAAGAAGAGACAATCTTCAGGTTCATGATTGCTATGGTCTGAATGTTTGTGTCCCCCTCAGATTCATATGTTGAAATCCTAAAACCCAAGGTGATAATATTAGGAGGTGAGGCCTTAGGAAGGTGATTAGGTCATGAAGGTGGAGCCCTCAGGAATGGAATGAGTGCCCTTATGAAAGAAGTCTCAGAGAGCTCCTTAACGTCTTCTGCTATCTGAGGACACATCAAGAAGTTGTGACCTTCACCAGAACCCAGCCATACTGGCACCCTGATCACATACTTCTAGCCTCCAGAACTGTAAGAAACAAATTTCTGTTGTTTATAAGCCATCCCGCTATGGTATTTTGTTATAGATGATGATGTGCGTGAATATTCTGTACAGTGTTTGTATGTTTAGAATATTCTTCTGTAAAAACTCCTTGTTTTGTAGATAGAAAACTCTCCAACAAAGTACAACATATTCCAGTTTTGTTAGAATAGAAACATCCTTCCTGTGGGTACTTCATATTCAAGGTCTCATCCTCCTGTTGAGGTGATATCCTAAGCCCAGCTCTGTTAGAGATGGGAACTGGTCTGCACCCTTCCTGGTTTTAATATAGATTTTATTATTATTCAGGTATGAGTAAGGAGACAACTGCCATTGAAAAAACAGTTTGTTATACTCACAGATCCCAAGAAGAAGAGCATGCCACATTCTGGGAGGGAGTGTACATGGTGTGTGCTCAATGGGAAGCACTGGGTCAGTCAGGAGGCAGAGGGGGAGAGGGAAACTTTGGGTAGGGGCCTTTATTGTGGTTTCCAAGGGAAGGAATGGGAGAGGCAGAATAAGCAGACTTAAGACTGGCTAGATAGAATAGTTTCAGTGGCCTGGGGCATAAAGGCTGTCTCTAGTTATCGGGTACCTGGCTGTGGGGTGATTAGGGCAGGCGAATAGTGGCCCAGAGTGTGAGAGCCAATAAAGGAAGTGGTTGGGAGTGTTGGTTTACATTGGAAAAGCATTCTCGCCTGACCCCCTGCCAGTCCCTCCAGGACAAGCAAGGCCCTGTATGTCAAAGTATCAGGATACAGAAAAGGGAGATGTAGCCAATGCACTGCCCTGGTGCAGAGTCTTTCCAGAGAGGATGGCAAAGGGCTGACCTGAACCCTGGTACGCATCAGACTATACAAAAGAAAATCTTTGCAGCCACCTTGTTTCACTCCAATTTCTTGGAAATAACACTCAGTCGTATGCAGGGAATTCACTACTCAGTTTAATTTCTGGCCCAGAGTAGCATCTTAAATCATCAAAGAAAGTTTGGGTCATGGTATGGGCTACTCTCAGCACTTTCTTCTCCTTTGTGTCAGGCCCCGGCGTCCCAAGAAAACTTCACTCAGTACTGCTCAGTCCTGGGCAGAGTCCACATACTGTTGGTCAGGCGCCACCAATGTGCTCCTCCTCTTCACCCTCCTCCCCACTTTCCTCTTTGGTCATCACCTTCCTCATCTTTATCTCTTCCTTCTGAGTCTTTTAACTCATCTCCATCATTCTCCAAGTTTACCTCCTGCAGATGCTCTTTGTTTTTGCATCCATCTCACCAAAGTCTTCCATTCTTCCATCTTGTAGAAATCAAGGCAGTACAAGTCATTGGGGATGAACTGGAAGTCACCTGCTTCAAACAAGCTCCATAAATGTAGAGCAGCCTGTGCTTTTGGACTAGTATGGTTTTGGAATGAGGACTTGGCTCCATCAGAGGCCACTGGCTTTGTCTGAACCCTCTTCCTCCTTCCTGTCACCTGTGGTGGAGGGCTCTTGTTCAATGGTGATCATGGTCCCATCTTCAGCATCTGCCACTTTAACCCCCTCCAGGGGCTCCTGGTTGCCGGTTTTCCCACATCCCTGCTTGTTATCACCTTTGGGTTTCACTTTTTTTTTTGGTCTCACTTACGTTTTCTCTTCTCTGACCCAGCTGTCATAGAAGTACAGTTAATCAAAATCATTGCCCTTCAGGCTCTCTTCCCATTCCTCATCACAGACACACCCAAGGAGCAGTTTCTGATGATCCAGAACCACACCTGCCTAAACGCCAGCTCTTGGAGTGAGCTCTATTCCCCAATGGGTACTCTGAGTCCACACCCATTTTCCTTTTCTTCCTTCCTCAGACTTTAGTTGGAGTTTATTTGAATGCAGGGTGTGTTTGTCCGCCTTTGTTGAACTTTTCCAGTAGCCTCCACAGATGAATATGGTCCCCTGGGGAGTGATGGATCTTTGGCAGCCCAGCCTGGGTGTGGCCCCATCCCTCATGGTGACAGCTTACTCCATGTGAATGTGCCCAGGTTAAAGGCATACTTGTCATTGTCCTGGATGTAATCCCTTGTACTGTTGTGGAAACCACCAAGAAGAATTAGCTGTGTCTTCCAGGCTACCGTCTGATACCTGCTTTAACCTAAAGGACCTCTTGATGATTTGACTTGCTCCCAGGTCTTGGGTGCCAAATGCAGGACCCAAAGATTTGTGTAGTGATAGGATCAATTCATCTTTCTCAGAATGAGTAGAGAATGACACATTCAACATTGGTGAGTGGGAGATCACAGTGTTTCTATTGTCTGAGTCTTTTGAGGAGCATCTAGCATTTAGAAATGGGCTATCAGAACCTCAGGGTCTCCTCCTTCCCCAGCACTTGGACAACTTCTTCTCCATACTGGCGGCTGTCTTCTCCTTCTTGCCCATCATGAGGGTTCCTGGTGGCAGGGGCCCCAGAAGGGAGCTGCACACTCAGCCAGCCTGGAGGCAGGTCCTCTTGGGGGCAGACCTGGTGATGTATTTTTAAAGATAAATTTTAGAACAGCCCCAAACCATAGGGTTTTAACAGCTTCCTAATCTTCACCTTGTTCGGACCTGAAACCGCCTCCAGTGTCCCTAGTGTTTGCGTCAGAATGTATGAGAGCAAGCAACTTGTGTGTGTGTGTGTGTGTGTGTGTGTGTGTGTGTGTGTGATCCAATGTGCAGGGTTTATTTTGCTATCAGCGTAATCTTTGTAAATTCCTTCTGTGATGAACTGTGCATTTCTACAGGGTGAAGTCTTCATCTGTCATCATTACTCTATGCAATGTCTACTCACAACACATGTTCCTAATCAAAAAGGTTGGTAAAGATGAAGATATGAAGGTTGATAACGACTTGGTAGGCTGTCCCCTAGAAGCAATCTAGCTCCAATCTGAAAAATTAATGAACTCAGGCAAGATATTTTAGGTCCAAGATGTTGAATTCTAGGCCATAATGAATTGAATTAAAACAATGAACTGCACCTTGACAAAGGCCTTTAACTGTACAGAATTACCTTGACAATCTATGGTTTTTCCTCTGATCCTTTCTGTTTCTAATATATGTCCTGAGAACTCTTTGGAAGAAAATTGCTGAGAACCCTTTTGCTGCTGGTTGCTAAGAGATATTTATCTATCAATAGAAGAATTCTTATTAAAATACCTAGATGTTCTGGGCTTCTTCTCTATTTATCCTTGTGATGATTGTCAATATTTTTAAAACTCAATCACTTCTATTCTACCTGAATTACTTCTGAAATAGTCTATTTTTGCTACTGCAATTGCTGCTATTTACCTCATACATAGAAGTCATGAGGATGCTATAAAATTACCTGATGAAAATAAATAATTGGATTACACTGCAAGTCAAGTGATTTTTCACAATAATTGAATTATTCCATGCTTATATCTAACTCCTATTTCCTTTTACTATTCATTTTCTGTAAATGAATATTTATTTTTTGGTGTGTGTGTTTATTAACATTCTATCTCTATTTTTTGTGACATCCTGAACTCTGTAGCTGAAATATGTGTCTGAGATAAAGCTATTTCAACTCTTATCTCACCACTCTAGGCTTAGGGGAGGGTTGTTTCAGACTAGCAATATAGAAAGTAGATTGACATCATTATATATATTCATGATAAATGTTGGCTATTGAAGTTATGCTGCAGAGTTTGTGTATAATGCAAATAAATCTCTGGAAGCAAGCTTGCTAAGTAAAAGGCAGACTAATTTTTTCCTTTTCCCCCCAGCTTTATTGAGGTGTAATTAATAAATTAAAATTGTATATATTTAAAGTGTACAGCATGTTGTTTTGATTATATGTACATATAGTGAAATGATTACCACAATTAAGATAATTAACATATCCATCATCAAACATAGTGAGTGGTGAGAACACTTAAGATCTACTCTAAGCAAAATTCAAGTATACAGTACAGTATTATTAACTATAATCATCATGCTGTACATTAGGTCTCCAGAACTTATTTACTCTACATAACTGAAACATAGGGCACGCTCATTTTAATTTTAATAGATTATGTTATCTCATTTTCCAAAAAGAATTCAAGTGCTTATTCTTATATTTCATTGATCACAACCCTGCTACCCCAGTTTCAGGAATAAACCATTGCCCAGTTGTCCACATTTTCTAGCTAAATTGTCTTAACCATATCTCGAAATGCTTGTCTGCCATTCTTTAATACACTACCAGGATTAATTCCCAGATGTCTTAAATGCCATTTTGCCTCATTCTTACCTCTAGAAGTTTAAGCCTCCCAGCCATCCATCATCTGTATTCTCATCCCCATCCTGCTCTGTTCATCCTTTAATTTGGACCAGTCTCCTACCCACCCTCTCATACTCTTCTACCACGCCCTCTGGAACTCCTGGTCCATCATTTAGCAAAGTCTCTTGCACACTCAGACTGGTGTCTGACTGCTTCTTCATCTTCTTGCCCTGATCAAAACAGGCTTCCCCTGAGGATACCGATTCCTCTTTGCTCTCTCACGCAGCAGTCCATATTCTGCTAATCACAAGCCGGGAGCGAGGTGCTGAGGTGGGTGCCCTCCTGTTGCCCACTGCAGCATCCAAATCATTTTTACTCCTTCCTCCAGAACCAATTCCTTTTGAAGTTCATATTGTCTGACCACACCATGGACATTCTTTTTTGCTGCTGTCATATTCTAAACCTTGTTGTCACCAAGGACCTTTACATCTTATTCAGTCTTCCTCTCCATTACTGTTCCCTCCTGGAAACTTCACTGTCCATTTTTCGGACCACCCAACACCCTGAGCCTCTCAATTCCTTGTCTTTCTGGTTTCCAACCTCTGAAATCTTGACTTCCAACATGCTGTATTCTGATAAGCATTCTCATCTTTCTCTCCACTTACATAGCACCTCCACTCCCATAGAGTGATCTCCTGTTAAGACCACTAGTTTATTGACCCGTCTTTAAAGTCATTCAGCTGCAAACTCCCTTTAGTTCCATTGCTCCACAGAACTTTCCAGATAAAACCCCAGCCCTATCTAAACCTGACTCTGCCTTTTCTGTACTTGCCTAAGCAGCTGAATGTGCCTGGAGAAAAATAACATACCTGCTTGAGAGAGAAGTCCTTATCTTCCTGCCAGCTATTGGCTCACATCATTTGCCCTCTTTCCTGTTAGTAGAGTAGAGATGTCCCTGTTTGCATTGAAAGCAAATCCCTCTGCTGTTCAGGGTCCCCCCATTCCAGCCTTCTTAAGGATCTCACTTCTGTAATGATTTTGTCAAATTAGATTGAATATCTCCCATAAGCCTACAGGGCATAATACTAGTGTCCTGGGGAGGGGGAAGGGTAAGCTGGGATGAAGTGAGAGAGTGGCATGGACATATGTACACTACCAAATGTAAAATAGATAGCTAGTGGGAAGCAGCTGCATAGCACAGGGAGATCAGCTCGGTGTTTTATGTCCACCTAGAGTGGTGGGATAGGGAGGGTGGGAGGGAAATGCAAGAGGGAGGAGATATGGGGATATATGTATATGTATAGCTGATTCACTTTGTTATACAGCAGAAACTAACACACCATTGTAAAGCAATTATACTCCAATAAAGATGTTAAAAGAAAATAATAGTAGTGTCCATCTTTTGAAAAAAAGCCTCCTTTTGATTTCAGGTACCTTTTGAGAAAACCGTTTTCTTCCTCTTCTATCTTTCACAGCAAATTTACTTAAAATAGTTGTCTCTGTTTCCTCAGTTTTCAGTCTTTCTTTGATCCATTTTTCCCACCCCATCTCTCTAGTAAAACTGCTTTTAAGAACATGATTTACATTGTGACACATACTGGGGTTCTTTCTTTATTTTCATTTTATTCGGCTTCTCAAGGAACTTGAAATTGTTCTTTGGACACTGTTTCTCTTGGCTTTGGTGACACCATGGTTCACTGATTTTTTTTTCCTTAACAAACTGGACCCTCAGTTCCCTTCACCTTTGCTCATTGAATTATGAACTATAGACTTGAATGCATTGGCAAAGGAAAGCACAGCCCAGAAAAAGCTAAGAGACATGAAGGATAGATATTAATATTCTATTCAGGAGTCCCAGAGGCAAAAACAGAGAGCATGGGGAGTAGACAATGGCCAAAATAGACAAAACAGCAGGTAGTTTTCCATATCCATTGTTGGTCCTAGACAACCCTCCTGCCTTCAATATCGTATGCTTTCAAGTCTGGTGATTTCCCCAAATACTCCTAACTTTCACAGCACTTCTTGAGAGGATTGAGATTCAGGTAGATTGGTTAAGAGTCTCTTACCATAATTTTAAAACCTAAATGATTAAAATATATCAAAGTGAACCACAACTTGTTGGTGGAAAGAGAAAGGATAAGACAAAGTTAAGAAATATTCATATACAGAATTTATGAGGTGTATTAGTTACCTATTGCTGTGTAACAAATTATTTCCACATTTAGCAGCTTAAAATAATATGCATTTAATATCTCATGCAGTTTTAAGGGCCAGGAACCTGGAAGCAGCTTACTGGGTGGTTCTGGTCAGGGTCTCTCAGAGGTTGCATGATCAGGACAGTCTTGAGGAGCTGGACAGAAGTTCAGTTTCAGAGGATTGGGAGGTGAACACTTGATGGAATGGAGAAAGTGAGCTTAGATTAGCTTCCACCACACTGTGCTCTGTGGGATACTTGCCTCCTGAGATTCTCCTTCCACTGAGGGTTCTGTGGCAAATAAGAGTGGAGAACAGCTCAGAACTCACCCCACCTGATAGAAATGTGCCTCGGGAAGGTTCTGTGACAAGTCCTGAGGCCGAGAACCCATTTGACTTGGTTAATCCACCGTTTCCTTTTTGACTAAGGAACCTCTATATTTGTTTATTTTTATGATGCACCTTTTTTTGCTACCTCAGGTATCTTTTTCTAAAACTTAGATTTGATCATGTCCCTTCACTCATGAAAGCAATAGTGTCCCAAGTGGGGGTTTAGGAGGAAAATATTACAACTTAGAATTTCATCCTTTTAAAACTTTTGTGGTATTTTTAATATATGTAATATTTAGCATAGTAAATGAATATATAATTTATTAGTAAATATATAGGTATTCAGGGTGTACACGCCACACTTTTTACTGAGTGAGTCTACAGGTGTGCAGAATAAAGTCTATCCTCCTTAGCATTTAGATCAAGCTCCATGAATCTGACCATCAAGGCTTTTCTTTAGATTTTTCCCACCCTCTACTTCTCCCTCCAAGCCATGCCAGTGTGCTTACCCCTCCCACAACATGACAGAGACTTTTAAAAAAATATCTTTATATTTTCTAGGATGTTATTTTTACCTGAAATATCTGTTTCTTAAATCTTATTTTTTTCAAGTTTTAAGAATGTATTTGAGCAAAAATTGATTCAAATGAGGCCGCATTCAACCAGAAGTAGTTAGGAGTGCTCCATGGACAGGAGCAGGGGAAGGATTTTTATAAAGAAGATGCAGAAGCAAAGCAAGGAAATAATTGGATTGGCTGTAGCTGAAGCACTCAGATTCTAGTTTTTAGTTTTTAG
The DNA here is from genome assembly GCF_965194825.1 of Balaenoptera physalus. Lineage (NCBI taxonomy): Eukaryota > Metazoa > Chordata > Mammalia > Artiodactyla > Balaenopteridae > Balaenoptera > Balaenoptera physalus. The sequence continues at coordinate 39,711,135 of NC_138884.1, read as the reverse complement.
TTTTGTTATCTACCTATAAACGGGACTGGATCCCGAATTCTTCTAGTTTCCTCAAATATCTGGCTATGACTCTCCAAACCACATTTCCAATTTTCTCCCACTCTTCTGATTTGGAATCACTAAAACAAAGACTGCCTTAGAACCTCACTGGGAGGGACCATACCGGGTCCTCCTCAGTCCCCAGACGGCAGCCATGCTTCTGGGTCCACATCTCCCGATTAAAAAGGGCTCCTCCAGACTCAGACCTGCACACACGCTGGAGCTCTAAAAGCTTATTTGTTTGTGAGGACCCATCTCAAGGATCCCTTCAGCCCTGAGGCTTCCCTCCATTCAGTGCTCACAGCACATCTGCATCTGAGTAATAAAGATCCACAATCTTTTATGTGTAGTTCTGAAAGCTCTCAAGATGGAGAGTTTTGAAAACTCATTTGGTGAGAAATCTGACTTGAACCGACATGAGACTATTCATGTTTTTTGTTGTTGTTGTTGTTTTTTTAATCCCTCTAAATGTGTCTATTCATCCATTTTGCTGCAGAATATTAAGTGCTTGATTATGGGCTGCCACTCCAGACCTCATTAGGTATAGACACTATATTTCTTTTATAAAACTTAAAAAAGTCAGGATTCCAAGGCAAATCTATCTGGTCCCAAGTATTTAGGATAAGGAGCCTGTAAAATCTTATAATTGATGGTGATTAGCCATAATAAATGCTTTCATACATATTATATCACTGCTTCCAACAACAGGCCTGCAAGGTGAACAGGTGGCCCGCTCTACAGAATACGCCGCTCAGCCTCGGGCTCCCTGACGTTCTTGAGGCTGTGGTCCCAGAGGCCGGCAGGACCAGATGTCAGATCCAGATCTCCTGGCTCCAGATTGTCCCACTGTGCCACAAACTCCGTTGTATAGTGTTTGTCTCATAAATGTTAAGTCCTTTGTAAGCAGGACTTAACTCTGAGATGGAATCCATGGTTGGCATTGCCCGTAGCATAGTCTTTAAACAACTCCTTCGTGAAAGGTAGAATTTATACCATAGCAATACTTTAAAGGTCTAATTTAAAAGAAGTCACAGGGGCTCTGGGGACAGATTAATCTGTTCCAGTTGCAGATCTGCTATTTATAGTCTCACTTACTTTGGACAAGTCACATAGGCTCTCTGTGCTTTGGTTTTCTAGTTGTAAAAATGGGGGAAACCATAAAAATCTTTAGAAAGGGAGATTATAACAATCGAAGGTGAAAATACACGTGAAGCGCACTTAACATTCATTCACAAATGGTTATTATAAGAGGAAAGTGCCCTCATTGATACATCTAACAGATAAAAATTGGATTCATAAAAAAGGAAGACTGAATCTATGTATAATACTGTTCCTGCAAAAAGAGTCACTAATCTGTGACAACAAGCTCTTCACTTTGTCCATTTAACATTTTGCTTGTTCTTGGTGACATGGCCTGATTGAGGGTCTTCATGGATAGCCCAGGAATGAACATCTTTGTTCTTAAAGGTCTTAAGGTGGAGTGAACTTCATTTCTCCACATGTTCCCCACTCTCTCATTTCTTCTCTTACCTGCTTTCTCAGTCCCCCCACCCCAAACCTAAATGACTTCTTGAACTTGAGGAGAAATTTAAAAGAAAGAGGAAAGTAAGGATAAAAGGAAAGCAAAACTGAGAGGGAATCCGGTTTGGAGAATCAGCAGGCACAGCCTTTCCCATCTGCTAGGAGTCAGCTTGCAGCCCCCTCGCTCCACTCCACCTGTGGACCCACAGGTTACTTAGCTTTGCTGAAGACACAGCACCAGTCTGCATTTTAAGGAAACAGACTGGATGGAACTGCCACTGTTTTTATTTTTACTCTGTTAATTTAAAACTGGCATAGGCCTGGCACTTTATTCAGCTTAGAACGTGGAAAATCACACTATTTTTTAGTCTTTCTCAATTCTGGTTTAGTCCCCAGTGTCTGGGGTACATGGGCCCTCAGTGCATGAGAGGCATTTCTGGATTCATGGTTAACTTCATCCCAAACAATACGAAATGATGCTCTCTCTCTTGCCCTTCATCACCCTCAGCTCACGCTCCCTCCAGAGCCCACAGCAGCGTGCTCCCTTTGTCCTGTGCCAAACCTTCTTCTTCACTGCCTTTGGTTTTCTTCTTTGCTCAGTGTGTCCTGCCACAGTTGGTGGTGGGGGGGGGGGATGTGGGGAGACAGAGAGAGAGAGGGAGGGAGGATAAGTGAGTGAGAAAACTCAGGCTGTTGTGACTTACCCAGGATTTTTGTCCAAGATGAAAGTATCAAAGTGTACCAGATAGAAATAGAAAATCGTGCTTTAAGTAGGAACATATGCTTTACTTTAGAAAAGTAAAAATTGCAGAGGATTATCTTCTTCTATTGTGCTCTTTCTCCTGCTCCTTATTTTTAGATGGAGGAAACATACACAAAAAGCCAGAATGGGATCCACTTCTCACTGTTTTATACACTATATTTCTTATCTAATTCATGGAAAACTAAGAATCCCAAAACAAATCTGGCCCCAAGTCCGTAGGAAAAGTACCTTCACTGCTACCTTCTGCTCTGGACTTGATGATTCTTCTGGCTTCCTAGCTGGTCTCCCTCCTTCCAACCTTGCTGCCATTCAGGGGCAAATCAAGCTACTCCTCTGCTCAAAGCCCTCAGATGGGTCAGAGCCTGGTCCTCTCAGGGGCCCAAAGAGCCCTCTGTGAACTGCCCCTGCCCCTTTGATATCACCCTACTGGTTTCCTTGCTGTTCCCTGAACAGGCCTGGGATGTACTGCACTCCTGTCTCAGGGCCTTTGCACTTGCTCTTTCCTCTGTTATGCTTTTCCTCCAAATAACTGAAGTCTAGCTCCCTCATATGGGTCAGTCTTTTCTTGCACCCCCCTCCAATACTCCCTTACCCTTTCTCCTTAGCAGTTAAAGATTATCTGGGGGGTGAAAGTGATTTTTTTTTACTCTTTGGACATCCAGGAAATTTTCCTTGAATATCTTTGGCCTCTACTCTGAAATTATTGCCTCTTAGGAGCTTTAAGTGGTAATCTCATTCCTATTTAAGAATCAGCATTGGAGTATAGATACCATGAACTCATAGCTCAAGGTTAAAAGTAAAATGAATATATATTTAAAATGAATATATATATATATTTGTTGTTTCAAAAGTCTATTCTAGGATCCTTCTCAGTTATTCTGCATCCCGGTGTTCAGGTGAGACCCATTTGTAACCACTTCTCATCCATCCAACAGGGTGGACTCAGCGCCCAAGCTTTTGTTCGTGTGGAACTGGAGGATGTGAATGATAATGAACCCGTGTTTAACCCGTCAACCTATGTGACGAGCATTAGTGGCCAGACCCAGCCAGGCACTGAGATCATCAACGTTATTGCCTCAGATAGAGATTCTGGGATGTATGGAACAGTGGCTTATGAGCTTGTCCTCGGAGACCTGTCATTCTTTTTCACCATCGACTCCACCACAGGTATGTGAGCTTGGAATCAACAGCTTCTGCATAAGAGCCAGAAAATTAGCTGAAGTGGTTTTTCCTTGGCAGGGGTGTTGCAAGACTCACTTCACCTTCCATAAGGCAGCAAGCCATGCTGAAAAGAGCCGGGCTTTGTAGGTTAGGACTGGATCTGATTCCCAGCTTTGCCTCCTTTTGGTCTTATGACCTTCATTGGCCTCAGTCTCCTTACCTTAGAAGTAGTGCTAATAATCCCTATGTTGCAAAGTTTTTGTGAGGATTAAAGGCAGTAAATTATGAAAGATGCTGGCTAGTGGTATTTATTTTGCAAATATGTCCCCCCCATTTGTATGATCATCTAAGGATGACTTGCATCATTTCAACATACAAATACACCCCACTAGCGTAAAGAGCATTGTACGGACGTCCAAAGAAATCCCTTTCTGGTACTAGGTCTGGCATTCCCTTAACCTCTTCGGGTCTTAGTTTCCTTGTTTTTGAAATGATACCTAAAGCTACTTTTAGTTCTCTAATGTGGTAATTGTGTATCTGCCAAAAAAGTCCAATGGGCAAACAATCTTTCAGAAATAATCAATATTTAAGAGGTTACTTCCTCTTCCTATTAGTTTGTTGTTAACAAAAAAAAGTTTGAAATATTTGGTTACAATATTTGGTATTTTATAACCAACATTTGGTTATAAAATTTCAAGTGTATAATATTACATTATAATCCTATGGAGATATTACAGATATTTTGTCCAAAAATGAGGCTGCAAAGAAAAAGAAAAAAAAATTATTTTCTTTTGCTTTTTTACTTTTACAAAATATTTTATTTTATTTATTGTAGTAAGAACATTTAACCTGAAATCTACCCTTTGACACATATTTCAGTGTACAGTACATTATTGGTGACAAGAGGTACAATGTTGTACAGCAGATCTAGGGTTTATTATTCATCTTGCTTAACTGAAACTTTATGCTCATTGATTAACAACTTGCCATTTCTCCCTCCTCGCTGGCCCCTGGCAACCAGCTTTCAACTCTTGGATCTTATGAACTTGCCTATTTTAGATCTTTCATATGAGTGAAATATGTAGTATCTGTCCTTCTGTGGCCAGCTTATTTCACTTAACATCATGTCCTCCAGGTTCATCCATATTGTCCTCTGTTGCAGAAAGTCCTTCTTTTTTTCAAGGCTGAATAATATTCCATTGTAGGTATATGCCACATCTTTTTTATACATCCATCTGTTGATAGACATTTAGGTTATTTCCGCAACCTCGTAATTGTGAATAGTGCTTCACTGAGCATGGGAGTGCAGAGATCTTCTCAATATTATATTTCTTCTTAAAACACCTGCTCTGTGCATGGTTGGAACGTGTTTCTGTTGTGATGATGATGATGTCAGGTGCTACACTAGGCAGTTTATGTACATTGTCTCATTGGATTTGTACAACATCCTTTGCAACGACCACATTCATTAACAACAAACAATAATTGACATGGGGAATCTGATCTACCGAGTTAGTTTGCCCTCTCAATGAGCCCCATTAGGTAAAGAGTCATTGCTTCTTGCCTGGTAAGTGTACTTCGCCTGGCATGTATGACTGGCCAGGGGATTAGTTGTTTACAATGGCAGTCTTTATAAGGCAAAACTTTCCTTGCTCAAAATAATCCACTGATATGGCCCTTTTAACATTTCAAAGATCAGAAGAAAATACTTTTTTAGGAAATTAGTCTACTTATCTTGGCTTTTTCAAAATTCATGTAAACTGAGGACCTTAGCTATTTAAATGGTCAGGCCCTCCAGGGCACTAGCATTGCCAAAAATATATAGGTCAGCCCATAATCAGGGCACAGGATCTAAAAGCATTTAGCAGATTGTTTTTAAAAGACATCAACACACTCATCTTCAAGTTTCCCCTGGATGATCTTGAAGAATGAGCTATACTGTATTGTGTTTTTAGGAGATATTTCTGTTGTTGTGCTGGCTTCAGTCAGCCATAGGCTTCCACTCCTGGCACGGGAATTAGACAAATGCCATTGTTAATCAGGGAGAACACTTTAAGTAGGTTATTATCTAGGGAAGTATCATGGTATTTTTTTAAAGCAAAGACCAACTTCGTAATGGAAGTAACCTTGGGTTATTATTGTTGGCAATTTCGATGTTGCTGCATTTAAGGTGAAAACATTCTCAGTCTTACAGTGCTGAGAATGTGGTTACACCTAATCACAACTCATGAGAAAGTCATAAGAGCTGGTAATGCTTTACTTTAACCTTTAGAAGAGAATGAAACAGTATCATGATTAACTATGGGAAAAAGTTGCCTAGTGAACAGGTAGTCTCCAATTTGAACAGTTGAGTTGTTCATCTGTTGGTTGACTACAACTATGGACACATTTCCTGTTTTGTACATAATAGTTAAGCCTCTAGGCCATGCCATAAAAGTCAGTTTAACTGTTGATGTTCTCAAAGAATAGAACAAGGAGCTGTATTGAAATATGGTTTTCCTCTTCTGGATCTGTGTCTTTGTTGAACCTATAAAAGGCTGGACTTTCTTGCTTTCACTATAAAGGCCTGTCTCTACGGAGCCTGCCAGTGTAAACATAGTCTCAAGAAACTGCCTCTGTCAATAAATATATGTGGAATAAATGAATAAATGACCTTTAGAAATAATTGGAAAGTGATTTAAATCCTTATTATGTCCTCTTAAGAAATTGCAAGACAGTATCATTGATAACACAGAGCAAACCTTCATTTAAAATCCTCTTTCCCCATTGCAGCATGGCGGAGACACTAGGGCCTACCCCCACTTTCTCCAGAATTCTCCCAAATTCCCTCTCCAGTGTAACTGTGCCAGCTGTTTTCTAGGTATACAAAGTAAATATACACACACACATGCACACACACACACACACACACACACACACACACATGCATATAGTTGTACATAGTTATATAGCAGAGGAGAAACTGAGAATTGATAGCCAATTTATACATTGTCACTTCTTGAAATACTCTAAAATTCTCTCTTAGAGACATTCATTCATTTTCTCATTGGTTCCTTCGTGCTTTCATTTTGAGGCTTCCTATATCAGACATGTATTTTATAAGCTTACATACTTTGTGTTATAGCCTCAAGTGTTCATGAAGATGAGATTTTCCATTGATCTGTTTGTGCCACAAACAAGACTCGTGCATTAAAAATAGAACTCTTGGACTTACTGTGTTCATCTGGGAAGAAAAACGTTTTAGAGAAAACTGGAGGGTGTGTGGCGATGTCCTAGTTGTTTTCTCTTGTGGGTTTATCTTCCTGTTCTGTTTCTGGCTTTCTAAGTGTGTTGCTGGTTCAAAGAACATTTTTGTATAATGGGTTTTGGCACCAGGAGAGAGAGATTGACTTAAGCCTTCGTTTCTGTTATTCTCAGTTAGTGGGTTCTTTTGATGTGGGCACGAGGCAGACCACACTGTTTTGAGTTTTAAAAGGAGGAAACACAAGAAGCTTATTTATTAATAGCTCTTTTTCATGTATTTTTAATCCCATTTTTTGAACTACAGGTTGATTTTTTTCTACATTGTCTGAAGTAGTCTCTTTAGTAAATAAAAGGAGCAATTTCTGTCTTTTGTGTTGTCTTATTTATTTAGTAATTTTACTCTGTAACAAACATTACTTCTAATTCAGATTATTTTAAGGTGACAGGTTTCACGCATTTGTGTGGGTCATTTATTATTGCCCAGTTACCTCTTTTGCTAGGGCTACCTGTGGTTAAATTTTTGTGATTTATCTCATGTTAATGACACACAGAAAAGTCAAAAGTTCTGAAAAGAAAGGCAGAAAATGGAAGCAAGTTCATTGTTTCCACAGATATGAACCAAGCAGTGTTCTCGGTGTTTGGGATACATCAGTGTATAAGACAGACAAAAATTCCTGCTCGCTCTCATATATCTGACAACAGACATTACGTTGCCTCACCTATTGCCTGTTCTGGGTTTAGTTGTGGTGCACATAAAAGCCAGGTTTAATACCATGGAAAAACAAGGAATTAAAAGGGCAACTGAGTGAGTTAAACCAGCTCTGCCTCTGTGTTTAGTTGTAATCTCTTGTTTGTGCAGTGTGTGGATTTTAACAGGGATTGTAAGTAATGTAGCACAAAGTCTGTTTTTATCTCAAGGGCAGATTCTTTTCTAATGTTAGTTTTACACTCAGTATTCATACCTTGTAATGATTCTCATAATTCTTCATGATTGTCACTTTCCTACATTCAGAGCATTCTGATATATAGTTAACAAATTAATACCACACCTTATTTCATAAGGGATGTGAGCTTGCTCATGCCCCCAAAAAATGACTTTCTTTCATTTGTAAGACAGAGACTAAAATTAATCATGAGCACCTAATCAGCGTATGTCACTTTCATGGGAAACAAAAGCATGTTAGAGAGTTTTCTCATTAGTTTTTCCAGTATAAGATCACAGACTCTTGGAGATGGAAGAGACATTACAGATCAGCTCCCTCATTTATTGGAGGAAGAAATTGAGGCAGAAAGGGATTTAGTGACTTCCCTAAAGGTACACAGTTGGTAAATGGCAAAATTGGACTTGAACCCCATCTTAGACCTGTGATCTTTCCCTTTACTGTTCCATCTCAGACAATACTTTTTGACATCTTTTCCATATATTGCCTATTTGAGCCTTACATCAACGTATGATATAAGCAAGGCAGATATTTTTATGCCCATCATAAATTAAGAGACAGAAAACCCTAAGAGACTTACTGATTTGCTCAAGGAGTTAGTAGTACTCCTGACACTTTTACTTCTCGAACTTCCATTTCAAAGCTCTTTCCATGGGACTTCCCTGGTGGTGCAGTGGTTAAGAATCTGCCTGCCAATGCAGGGGACACAGGTTTGAGCCCTGGTCAGGGAAGATCCCACATGCTGAGGAGTGGCTAATCTCGTTTGCCACAACTACTGAGCCCACGTGCCACAACTACTGAGCCCACGTGCCGCAACTACTGAAGCCCGTGTGCCTAGAGCCCATGCTCCACAACAAGAGAAGCCACCGCAATGAGAAGAAGCCTGTGCACCGCAAAAAAGAGTAGACCCCTCTTGCTGCAACTAGAGAAAGCCCATGCGCAGCAACAAAGACCCAACACAGCCAAAAATAAATAATAAATAAATAAATAAATGTATATAAAAAAATACTCTTCCCATGATTATGGTTTAAAAAAAAAAACAAAAACTAAAGACAAAGCTAAGATAAATGTAAGTTCCATTGATTCAACTAAATAAGACAGAAATGATCTCTCATTGTGACTTCCTATATAAGCCTATTTGAGATAATAATTATCTGTTGATTTATTTTCTCTTTTCAGTTGAGTAAATAGAATTCAGTGGAATCTTTCAAAATAGGTACATTTTTCTTAAGAACTGTTTTAGTTGTCAGTATGAGATAGACAAATTCAAAATATTAATCCTACTCCTTTCAGCCAATGCAGCTTAGTTATCCAGATTTGTGTGGAAAATAAAGGGTACAATGTCATCTATTTGGTGAATAAGCTTCTATATTCTCACAAAAGGAATATAGGAAGGACACCATAAATATCAATAATCAATAAGAAATTGATATTGATATCCCATAGTTTTTGGTCTGTCTCTGTTTTTGAGAAAATTACAGACTCCATGTTTGGTGAAGGTCATGATTTTGTGCTTATTTTTGTTCTTTTTTAAAAAAAAATTTTTTTTGGTTGTGTTGGGGCTTTGTTGCTGTGCTCGGGCTTTCTCTAGTTGCAGCAAGCATGGGCTACTCTTCATTGTGGTGTGCGGGCTTCTTATTGTGGTGGCTTCTCTTGTTGAGGAACACGGGCTCTAGGCATGAGGGCTTCAGTAGTTGTAGCACACAGGCTCAGTAGTTGTGGCTCGAGGGCTCTAGAGCACAGGTTCAGTAGGTAGTTGTGGCACATGGGCTTAGTTGCTCCACAGCATGTGAGATCTTCCCAGACCAGGGATCGAACCCGTGTCCTCTGCATTGGCACGTGGATTCTTAACCACTGTACCACCAGGGAAGTCCCTTATTTTTGTTCTTAACTATCCCATAGCTTTCAGTTTTAGTAATGACCTATAGGTTATTTTCTAACTATGAAGTACTACTTTGGTGAAGAGTATCCCATCTTTTCCAGGAAGCTTGATTCTAAAAGTATTGCTTAATTAGTAGAAGAACATGATTTTATTTGTATATCAGATTTAAGAGAAGACCTTTGTCTTTAAGTTCTTTTATTAGTCTATCAATTAAAAAAATTCATCCCAGCAATTTCCTCTATTTAAATAAGTGACAAGATAAATAACATAGACAAATACTATTGCACATTATAATTAGTATGTATAAATCTAAGCACTACAGTAAATAAAACTTAAAATAAGCAGTGCTCTGTAAGTGAATCAACATCTATTTTTTAAAGTTAAAATTGATCCCCTGAACTTGTGGTTAATGATAATTCGCAAGTGTCATGAAAAAAATGAGAGCCAAATAATCACTGTACTTTAAAGTCTTAAAATATAATGTCATGAGTCTTAAGCTGGCTAATATACAGGTAAAGAGAGCTATTGATTTTACATACTGTTTTATTATTTATTTTATATATATATATAATATGTAATATATATATTTTTTGCAGCTACATTTTCTGGCCCATCAGCTTTTAGTAGACAGCTTAGTCTATTTAAGAATGTTGAATTCAAGTAAGTGAGTTTTCTAGCTCCCCTTTATACTTGAATGTTTTTAGAAGTGAATGTTTTGAAATATTCCACATATAGAAGGGCACACTTAATCTTAATACTCTCTTCTTCTAAGTAGTGACTGTTCATTCAAAGAAACTTACTAGCTTCTTACTGGTCTCTAGTAGAAACTGTTTCACTGCACAAAGTTGGCTTTGCAAGCCAAAAAAGTAGTCCTTGGCTCAGAAGAAGCATAGTAAAATTCATACATATAGGCATGAGATGGAACTTGTTCAACTATAGAAAGACAGATTTGGTTATCTCACCTCCCTGCCTAAAATCTTTCGATGACTTTCCATGGCTTTTTGGCCAGAGACCAAATCCTTGTTATGGTCTCCCAGGCCTTTCATGACCTGCCCTCCTTTCCCCTGTGGCCTCAGCTTCAATAATTCTCTTTAATCTTTGTGCTCATTCCTTACACCAACTACTATTTCTTCCCCTTCTCTTCCTCCTCCTCTTTCTTCCTCCTTCTCCTCCTTTCCTTGAACCCACCGTGCTTCCCTCCATAGGCACGTCATGTATTTTCCCTTCTGCACAGAACATTTGATGGCTCTCTGTCCTCTTCTCTTCCCACACTCACATATTCACCTAGGTAATGGCCTAGCTCATCCTTCAGAGCTCAGGTTATAGGTTACTTTTTCATAGAGGTGTTTTCTGACGATTCCCTCCCCAAGCACATTAAATCAGGTCCCAGTTTATATTCTAGCACAGTTTCTCTTTATATTATAATTACATATTTTTTGATTATATGATTAATGTCTGTGCCCTGCAGACACGGTCTATTTTGCTTCCTACCGCCTTTCCAGTTACTAACACATTTCCTGGAATGTAGATGGTACACAATAAATGGTCGTTGATATAAAAAAGGAAAGAATGAGATGGAGCTGTTGCCACGAGAAAGCTTGCAGTCCAGCTGAGTCGACAATAATAGAGCATATAATATACAGAGAAGAGATCGGTGGGTGCCGGAGCTGGGGGTGGGGTGGGGCAGGTGAAATGGGTAAAGGGGGTTAAAAGGTACAAACTTCCAGTTATAAGATAATAAATCCTAGAGATTTATGTACAGCATGGTGACTGTAGTTAACAATATTATATTGTATATTTGAAAGTTGCTAACAGAGTAGATCATAAAAGTTCTCATCAAAAGGAAAAAATTTATAAATATGTGTGATGATGGATGTTAACTAAATTTATTCTCATAATCATTTCACAATACATACATGTATCAAATTATCATGTTGTACATCTAAAACTAATACAATAGTATATAGTCAATTATATCTCAATAATAAATAAATTAAAAAATCATATGAAATTACAATAATTTTTAAAGTTTAATACTGGAAAAGAAATAGATACTCAGTCCAGACCAGAGTACAGAAAACTATGGAAACATATGTGGAAATATAGGGGAAAAAACCATATAGAAGAAGGCCAGAGACTCAATAATTACATTCCGAAGGTCAAGTATTGAGAGTATGGCCACACACAGTGGTATAGTTATTTGACCAAAAGAAGCCCAGCTGTCTGGCTCCTAAGAATCTTCAATAGATGGCATTCCATACTTAAATTATCTTCAGACTTACATTAAGCAAGCTCTTTCTTTTGATGTATCAAACTGAATGCCAATTACCAGGTTATAGTGAAAAACCGTAACTGTCACAGGAACTGAATTCTTAAGGCTTCGTGTCCAGATTGCCTTCTCCGCTCAGGAACACTATGGAGAAAGCCAAATCAGTCTGGAAAGTTTACAGAGAAGCGTTGATTTTTAAAGAAGGGAATGAGATAATGTTAATGTTTAGTGGTACCAGATTAAAATAACTGGATGGATCTTCTCCGCAATAAAGATGCTCTTGCCAGTAGAAGAGAACTGTGAAGGCCTGCTGACTCACAGTGCTCTGCATTACTCTGCTGTTCACTGGGAGGGAAATACCTGAAGGCTGTTCCCACTTATCTTTTACAGCCTGGGCCTGAATTTGTGTGCCTAACATTTACCTCTCTTTTGCCTACTTTTTCTGGACTCGTCGTCAACCCTCCGGGTTAGAACATTTTAAAAGATACATTTCAGATACAATCAAGTGTGTAGGCCATAGACTCTCACTGTCTCATGTCTCATTAAGGTGACTTTGCATTTGTCTTCCCTGAAAGAGAATTTCTAAGAGTAAACTCCATGTATTGATGACATGATGACCACAGGGAGCTCAGACCTTCAGAAGAGAACTTGGGAGAATCTAGAGTAGTCGGGGAACTTGAGCTGAACCTCACAGGAGGGCTCAGATTTGATAAGCAAGCAGGGGAAGAACGATAGTGATTCAGGGGAAGCGAAGAATATAAATGAAGATGTGGAGAGGGAGATTAGTAAGCATTTGTAACAAGAAATGAAAATGGAAGTTAGGGTTGAGTCACTAAGATATATACCAGAGGGACCCTATGCAGGATTATTTACAAAGGAGGGAACTGAAAACCAGTTTGATTTTTCTTCTGAACTTTACCCACCTTGTCAGAAGTATAAAAGGTTTCTAAATTGGAGATAAAAGGGTTGATAATTTGGAGAGAGCTGCTGTGGATTTGTGGGTTCCCCCCAGGTGGGGTGTCTGCACTTCACCAGTCAGAGAACTGAGTACTAATCCTTGCGGTTTGGGGCTAACAGACTCAAGTTTGTCTCTCATCTGAAAAATCTAGAGCAGGAATGATGGACGGTGGAAGAAAGGAGGGGTTTCTAGGGTGAAGACAAACTGTTCCTGGAGTTTGTGGGGCCCGTGGTCCTCTGTGGTGGAGACAGCTGGTGTGGAGTTGTTTTAGGTCCTGCCCGCTAAGGCCAGAGGGAGAGGTCTGAACGTTGTTAGCTTTTCAGGAGGCAAGGAAGCAGTAAGTGAACAGTCTGAAGAGGGATATGGTTATGTCTGTTAAGGTAGCCTCAGATTAGAAGATGGAAGCTTTCTCCAAAAAAGCCACAAAAGCACTAGTGATAGAAAGTGGTTTCTAAACAACTGCCCAGGCAGAAGAGCACTGACGCTCCATCACTGCGATGGTGCCTGTCCAGTGAGAATGTTCCCACTCCTCTCCCATCCCCTTCTTTCCCCCCGGATGCACCGAGACGGTTCAGAAACTCATGTTAGCAATATGAGGAGGAGGAGGAAGAGAGCTAGGTGAGGAAAGAGAGAAGCAGCCAACGACTTCTGACCTACAGCATGTGCTCCACCTGACCTTTTTTTTTTTTTTGCCTTAAATTATACCAAATTATTTATTTATTTTTAATTTTATTGGAGTAGAGTTGCTTTACAATCATGTGTTAGTTTCAGGTGTACAACATAGTGATTCAGTAATACATACATATATTCATTCTTTTTCAGATTCTTTTCCCCACCTGAACTTTAACTCAAGTTTACACTTTGATTCTTCTAAAGACATTTATATTCTAGTCATTAAATTGAGACTGTTTTGTGACGTAAAGTCACAGAAATAACTTTAATTGGTTGCTAGTGATTGTGGAGGTGGTAGGAGCTTCCTGAATTTTCACGCAGGGACAGAAGAAGAACAGGTGGCCATACAAAATAAATCAAAATAGGAGAAAAGAAAAAAAATGCTCTATGATTGCATCCCATGAATTGTGTTTCGTTATCTTACTTGTTACACATATTTATGACAGCACGACATGATGGTGTCTGAGGTGGAGAGATGGGCTACAGAATGATCTAAAGCTACACTGAGTGGGATTGGTTTATGAAAGAATGTAGAAGCATGACAAAGAAGTTTAAACTTGTTTGTTACAGGAAATAACGAATGATATAAGGGTTTTGAGCACCAGTGTGTCATGGTGACATTTAAGGAAAATTACCCTGGGAGTAGTATGTTAGGTGGATTAAAAGACTAGAAAATTTGAACAGGGAATATATATATTAATTAACAGAAAATATATAACAATGTACTATTATTACTATAACCAGGGGTAAAGTAATGAAATTTGTACTAAGGAGATAGAGAGGAAGGAACTAATCTGAGAATATTTTAAGAGGAAAATGATATAGGAATGGTGACTAGTTTGATTTATTAATGAAAAAGAATGAGTCACATAATTCCTTAATTTTAACTAAATGATCAATGATCCAACTGATGTCAAATTGACAAATATCCCAGGGGAAGTGCCACCTAGAAAGAGGCACAGAACTTAATTCAGGTGAGAGGACACGGGGAGATACTAGGATAAAGTAACTATTGAAGTCACAAAACATGTGAATATTTTGATGGAAATAATATATAACAGTGGTCTTCAAACTTTAGCGCACATAAGAATTACTGATAGAGATCATTAGAAAGTCAATTCCGGCATTCTTCCCCACTTCTATAATATTTCTAGAAATCAGAATATCTAGGTAAGAGCCTGAAAATCTTTGTTTTTACAAGTGGCCAAGGGGATTTTGATGCATGTGGTCCAGGGACACCATTTGAGATCCTTCAGAGACTGGAAGAAGAGCCTAGTACTTAACAAGAAAAATGTTTAGAAGTCTGAGCAGTAGGAAGGACTGTGGTCGAAATCCAAGGAATTGTTAGGAAAGGCAAAAAGAAGACTATAACATAACCAGAGGAGAGAGTCCAAGGGCAAGGGGCTGTCATGGATCAGATAGACTGAAGGAGGCGAGGGGCATGAGGATGGAGGCAACATCCAGTCTCAACCTCCGGTCTCCCATCTTTCACTCACATCCTGCCCGTATCTTTTTGTTTTGGTTGTGTCTCATAAATAACATATGGTTGGGTAATTTCTCTTTTTTAACTAGAGTATTTTGTCCATTCTGAAGTGTTTCCCAGTCCAAATCTGCCGTTAGTACTGTCTCACTCATGTTAACATATTTCCCCATGTGTTGTGTGATTTTCTACTGTGGGCTTGGATCTTTATCTGAGACAATTCTTGAACCCCGGGGATGAAGGTGGGTTCCTCTGGAAAGTGTTTGTGCTTCCCTTGCCCAAGTGCTCTAGGGAAGTACCAGTCTACACTGTTTTAAACTAAATTCTTGACTTGAAAAATTTCACATCATCCTATACTGTGAATACAGTCTACAAACTAGTGTGAAGTTTGGCTTATGTTTAAGAATTCTCAAAGGAAATTTTTACCCCTCTGTTCAGCACCAGGTTTTAAGTCATAAATTTTCACTGGGGAGGCAGGGGTTTATTTCTAGCTCCCTCTTACACTGAAAGTTTTGTGGATCTAATTTTATTGGTGGAAGTCTTGCAAGACTCTCCCTCTCCAACCTGCTCCCACCCCCAAGGGCCCTGGTCTTGTCTTCTGCCCCCAGAGTTCCACAAAGTCATTAAAAGAAAAGTTCAAGGACACTAGGGTTTGGTAAATACACTGAAGGCCAAAGCCAAATTCAGTATGCTGCATATGCTCTGGGTTTCTGATATCACTTAATTTTTTACCTTCTTTACTGTCAATTTGTTTAATGTATTTAAGAGGTTATGTTTTTATTTTTTTGCAGCACTTGCTTTCAGGGGGAGGGTTGGTCATTGTATTTAGTATCAGAAAACAGTTGTTCCCTTTAGTAATTCTTTCAGTGATAGTTTGTAAGAAGTAAATTATCTATCTGTCTTGGTCTTATTTTATGCTTGTGATAGTTAATTTTATGTGTCAACTTGGCTAGGCTATGGTACCTAATTTTTGGTCAAACACCAGTCTAGATATTGCTGTAAAGGTGTTTTTTAGATGTGATTAACATTTAACTCAGTAGTATTTGGGCAAAGCAAATAATCTTCCATAATGTGAGTGGGCCTTGTCTGATCAGTTGAAGGTCTTAAGAGAAAAGACTGATGTCCTCCCAGGAAGAAGTAATTCTACCTCTAGACTGCTTTCCAACTCAAGACTGTGACACTGACTCCTGTAGAAATTTCTAGCCTTCCAGCCAGCCCTACAAATTCCAGACTGGCCAACCCCCATATGAGCCAATTCCTCAAAATAAATCTCTCTCTCTCTTCTCTCTTTCCCTGTCTCTCCCTCTCTCTCTCTCCCTCTTTCCCTATCTTCTCTCCCCCCATCTCTGTCTCTGTCTCTATCTCTATCTATCTATTTCAACTATTCGTTTTTGCTTCTCTGGAGAACCCTGACTGATCCAACGTTCATCCTGTAAAATAGCTTATCTGGGGCTTCCCTGGTGGCTCAGTGGTTAAGAATCCGCCTGCCAGTGCAGGTGACACAGGTTCGAGCCCTGGTCCGGGAAGATCCCACATGCTGCAGAGCAACTAAGCCCGTGCGCCACAACTACTGAGCTCGCGCACCTAGAGCCCATGCTCTGCAACAAGAGAAGACACCACAATGAGAAGCTCACACACCGCAACGAAGAGTAGTCCCCACTCACTGCAACTAGAGAAAGCCCGTGCCCAGCAACGAAGACCCAGTGCGGCCATAAATAAATAAATTAATTTAAAAAAATAGCTTATCTGAGTAGAAAATTCTAGGTAGGCAGTTGTTTTCTTCTGTAACTTTCACAATATTACTTCATTAACTTCTGACCTTTGTTGTTGCCATTGAGAAGTCTGTTGTCAAATAATTGTTCCTTTATAGGTTCTCAGTTTTTCTTCTCTTGTTGCTGCTGTAAGATTTTATCTTTTTCTCTCTTTATTCAGAAACGTCACTGATGTATCTAATTATCAGCTTCTCATTTTCCTGTATATGAGAACGCATCCCCCTCAGAAGTACCACCATCAGCCGCACTGATCTTGCAGTCTCCCATTGGGTGGCAAGCACCACCCTAACTGTGCCTTCTCAAAGGTGATCTGAGGGTAGATTTCTAGGTTTTGAACATGAACAATTTACTGTTATATAAATATTGCTAAAGTGCCTTTTGGACAGTGTACATCCATACCACATCCTTTATTAACCTTGCATAATATCACTTAAAAGTTTTAGCAAACATTAGAGGTGAAAACAAGAGGTAGTTGTTTTTATTTTGCATTTGTTATTTTTAATGAGTTTGAGCATTATATTTATTCATAATTTATTCTTTCCTATCTGAGTTATCTGCCCTTATCCACTGCTACCCTAACTTTTGGCTTACTTGTATTTTTTCATCTTAGTTACAGAACTCTTCAGTTATTATATATACTAAATTGTTGTTTATATATTTTCAAAATGTTGTCTTTTGATTTTATTTATAAACCATGGAGTAAACTAATGAATAAGTGAATGAATGATAAGAAAGACAAAAACCATTAAAGTACAATGTGGTAAATGTATGATAGGCACATGTATTCAGGCCACTGTGGGATCCTGGAAGAGTGGTCTCTGAAAGAGAGTGGAAGGTAAGAGAAGGTCATCTGCGCCAGGTGAAAGTTGAGCTGTGCTTTAAAACATGAGTAGAAATCATTGTCAGAGAAGATGAAGAAGTTATTCCAGGAAGGGGATGCAGCAATCCAAAAGGAAGAGCAAGATCTATTCTGGAAATTAGAAAGAGTTGGCTGTGCCAAGAGCAAAATGTCCTATATGGAGAGAATGGGGCCACAGAGATGCAAAAGCGCTAATTGAGTGGCTTGGTTATTACGATAAAGCATTTGAACTTCCCCTGAAAACTGGGGGAAGCACTGATAGGCCGAGATTTGGATTTTAGGAAGACTATCCTAATACAAGTATGAAAAATGGTTTAGAAGGAGTCAGTCTGAAGGCAGGAAGACCAGCTTGTGGTCTAGTTGAGGCAGGCATTAATCTTTTCATTGTCATAATCATCAAGAGTGGAAAATAAAACCCTTAAAAAAGTCTCAATAATTAAAATCGAGTTAACTCTAGAAGACTCTGTACCCAGAGAGTGGGGGTAATTGGGGTAGAGAGACTTTTCATTTTCTTCTTTAGACAGACACTTTTGCATTATTTGGGTTTTATTTTTTAATCAAGCCAAGACTTTAATAAGAAAGAATGTTTGAAGCTAATCAATAACAGAAGGGAAAGACCTGACTTAGAAATTAGTGTGATGAGTATTGAGTGCTTTGGTGGACCAGCAAATCAGTGTGAACCCCAATTTTAACACGGCTGCTAAAAGTGGGTGTGATAATACTTGGTTACATTAGTATTTTATAAGTATTCCAATAAAGAGTGTTTATACTCTTCTTCATTATAGTCAGATTGTTATCTGGAATCACGTGTTCCTGGATCAACGTGGAGAATGTTCAGGAGAAAGAAACTGCAAGTGAAATGACATAAAATCATGTCAGATAAGAAAATGGGGATGCTGTGCCTGGAGCAGGTCTGATGAGATATTTGGCTTTGGTTATTGATAATGTGTTTGCCAAGGAGAAATAAGACAGATTCACTAAATTTCTAATGGAAATAGGAACAAGGAATTGGAGTTATGAGAGGGCAGATTTGATTTAAAAAAAGAAAGGGTGTCACCTTTTTTATGCCTAGAAAACTGATAATTCTGATGTTTTTGCCAGCTTCTCATATCATTTTGCACATATGCTCAAGTTCTTTGATTGGAAAGTAGATGTATCAAAGTTCTCCAGAGAAATGGAACCAATAGAAGATATATAAATATAAAGACATATAAAGATAAATATAAAGAGATTTATTGTAAGGAAGTAGTCCTGTGATTATGGAGATTAACAGGCCCCAAGATCTGCAGGTGAGTTGATAAACTCAAGACCCAGAGAACCAATGGTGTAGCTCCAGATTGAAGGCTGGCAGTCTCAAGACTCAGGAGGAGCCAAGATGTTTCAGTTCAATTCCAAAGGAAGGGAAAAAACCAATGTCCCAAGTCTAAGACAGTCCAGCAGGAGGACTCTCTCTTACTTGGAGGAGGACCAGCCCTTTTGTTCTAGTCAAGCCTTCAACTGATTGGATGAGGCCCACCCACAGCAGGGAGGCCAATATGCTTGACTCAGTCTACCCATTTGGGTTAATCTCACCCAAAAACACCCTCACAGAAACATGCAGCATAATGTTTCACTGAATATTTGGGCACACCATGGTCCAGTCAAGTGGACACATAAAATTAACCATCACAGTAGCATTAACAGATCAGGTGTTACTATTGCTCATCAGTATTTATTGCATGTTATCTGGTTTTTAATTCTCTCCTTCCCCTACCCAGGGATTATTTACTTAACATCAACTCTTAGTCATTTGGAATCCACCACACTTTTGCTGATGGTCTGTGCTCGAGATGGTGGTGGGCTCACATCTGTCACTAATGCTGAAGTCACCATACACATTCTTCAGATAACTCTGGCACCCACTGAATTTGAAAGGCCTAAGTATACTTTCTCAGTTTATGAAGATGTGCCTGAAGACAGTCCTGTGGGAACAGTGAAAGCAAAAGAGTCCTTGAGTAAGTACTTACTTCTTATGCTGCATTGAAATCCATTACTGGAACATTTTCTATATTTTCTTAGGTTGTACAGTCTTGAATAAATCTTTCCTTTTCTCCATGCAAGAATTGAGACCATACAATATATGGCTTGCTCTTTGTTCTTTCAACATTATTTTCATCCTACTTTTTTTTCTAATCACAAAAGTAATAGGTACTTTTAACTCACTCTTCAAAGCGTGCACATGCGCGCGCGCGCGCACACACACACACACACACACACACACACACACACATACACACTTCCAAAAATTTTTTTATGAAAATACATCCAACTATCTTTGTTGTTCTACAATGACCATTTTTCCCCACTTTGTATATTGTGGACAGTTTTCCAAGTTACTGGACATCATTCCGTCTCATTAAAATAATAAGTTGTGTAGTATTTATTTAAACATTTTCCTTTTGCTATCAATTTGAATGATTTACAATCATTTATCCTAGTCCAAATGATACTCAAGCAAATATCCTTATATGACTTGTACGGATTTCTCTGCAAGAAAAATTCTTAGAAGTGAATTACTTGTCCAAAGATCTTGTCCTGCTCCCTAACCCTAACCCATCTTCTCTCCTTCCCTTAAATTTTAGGGATGGTATTTGCCTTTTATCAGTAGGTATCATAGAGAAACACCAGTGTAAACTTGACTTTGCTTCCTCAAATATATAAAACAGACTGTAAAACAGGCATCCACATTATTTTCTGAATATCTTTCCCTTTTACTTAATACAAGAAGAGGGAAGGAAGATGGTGAAACTCGTGGCTTGCTCCTTGTCCACTGGACATTACTTTTGTCCACTAATACATCTGAAACCATGTGTCCACTTATCAACAGGCTTTGGAGAGCTGAGGAAGATGTGAGACATTGCATCGTATTCTCTGTGGATGTGATATACATTAATGCTTTCAGTTCTCAGTGTTTCCAGTAGGTACATTGTTTTGGCATAAAGTGATTGCTTTCTCTTTTCATTTTGTTCTTTTTTTTTTTTTTTTTTTCCTTTTCAGATTCCTCAGAGCCAATTCTTTATAGGATCTCCTCTGGTGATCTGGACGGAAAGTTCTTTATTCACCCATGGCTGGGCACCATTCGAACCCAGAAGCCTCTGGATCACGAAACGCAGCCCGTGGTTGTGCTCACTATCCAGGCACAGCTCAGCAGCTCCCCCGCCTGCAGCAGCACAGAGGTCAACATAACTGTCATCGATGTCAATGACAACAGCCCAGTGTTTCCCAAAGCCTCCGATGGGGTTACGATATCCCAGGGCACAATGCCTGGCACAGCCTTGTACTACGCCCGTGCAACAGACAAAGACAGCGGGCCCAACGGGGTCATCCGCTATACCATTGCCAGTCAGAGCCCAAGCATCTTTTCCGTTGACTTGGGGCTTGGTGTGGTGTACCTCAACGAGAGCTTGGCAGGCGCTGGGCCCCGGGAGTGCACGCTGACCCTCATGGCCCAGGATCTTGGTGTTCCTCCTCAGGCATCCCTGTTAGTGCTGACGGTCATTATTGAAAAACAAGAACAAAACCCATCTTTAACTTTTGAGCATTTGGTCTATCAAGCGGAAGTTAGTGAGTCCCTCTCACCGATGACCCCAGTCCTGAAAATCCAGGCCTGTCCGCTTGGCCCGCAGCTCACAACCCCGCAGCTCCTGTACTTGCTGGAGTCCGGCACAGACTCGGCTGCATTTGGCATCCATCCTTACACGGGTTGGATTTATTTGCGGCGACAGCTCGACTATGAATCCACACAAACATATAATTTTAGAGTGTTTGCCTGGATCCTGGAGGACAGAATGTCACAAAATGTGAGCACTTCAGTAATTGTTCATGTCCTGGATGAGAATGACAATTCCCCTACCTTCTTGCATGATGTCTTGTTTCTGAAAGTCAAGGAGAGTCCTGTTCCCCAAGGGGTAATAGGCAAAATTACAGCAATTGACAGAGACTCGGGAAAGAATGGACAGCTGTCATATTTCCTTTTGTCTGATGGAAAATTCTTCAAGATGAATCCTAATACAGGTAGCATTTTGTAGCTTGTACTCATTCCTTTAAAATTGGAATTGACAAAACTCAAATCTTTTAGCTAATATATAGTTAAAATTACAGTTTTTAGTAAATATATTACTTGATTATAGTATTGTGATTTTTAAAGTGAAGTCAAAATTGAACAGAATTTTCCCTTAAATGATTCATATTTCTCTTGCCTCACACCCACATACTGTCCGTATATGGTTCTTATTTTGAATTACAGGTACACTCAGAACTGGACTAGGTAAATTCTTGCGTAAAGTTTAACTCCATCCCCCCTGCCCAACCACTCTTTTTCATTTGTAGATGTCTTTAAAATTTTTCAAATAATATTTTATAAAATATAAATGTCATCGGTGAAAAACTAGAAAATAATCCACTTTTTAAGATTTTAAGATTTCAAAATCACTCTTTTGATATATTTCTCCATTCTCATTTTGATGAGGGAAACATAGGGAAAGGGCAAATATTTACACTGAGGTTTTTTTCATGTCTTAATTAGTTAAGTTAAATATACAAATGTTATTATATTGTATACATTTACAAGGTCTTTAATTCCTGCAACTACCTACGAATGAACTATGTTTATACTGCAACCATGTAGTTGGAGAAACTGAAACTCGGGTAGCTCAAGTAACATGCCCAAGGTCACGGAGTTAGAAAGAAGTGAGAAGGTCACCACTTTGTACAATTCCAGGAGGCACCATTCATGTTGTGGACTTTGTATGTGGTGCCCCTTGCTCTATAGTGGGACAGAATTTGAATTCAATTCTGATTACCTTCAAAGTGCCTGTCGTGTGGATTAGGAAAAGGTGCCCCTTCCTCCAGCAGATGGAGCTTTACACCAGGGCACAAGGCCTGTCGAGATTGCAGCTGTATCTCGGCTCCCATTCAGTCCTGAGCTGGGCCTCGCAGCAAGGCACAAACTGCACCGGCTGCACAGGATGGCCGGCTTGCTCTTTACTTCCATGTGCTAGATAGTTCTCTAGGTTTTCTACTGCACTCGGTAATTTATTTTTTTTGAAAGAAGCTGAAATATACATTCGGTTCCCCCATGATCTCTCTCCCACAGTTAGTCCAGATTCAGAAGACCAGGTGTCCATTCCTAGAATTGCTGTACGGCTGAAGCAAGAAGCTTCACCTTGGGACTCAGTTTCCTTACCTTGAAAAAAGGAGAGAATTGCCTCCATGCTCCGTGTCCCGCTCTGGGGGGGCGGGGGGTGGAGGTGGGTGAAGAGTTAAAGTGTTATGAAGGGGCTTGGAAAGCTACATACTCGTAAGCTGTTCCTGTTCACTGGGGTTGGGGACAGTGGGGCAACGCAGGGGTTGACGACATCCTCCAGTGCGTGGCAGGCATGCGCAGCACGCAGGCACGCCCTCCACGTCCGGGGCTCTGAGCAGCCTCAGGTAGTGACCCGAAACCTCACTTCCACGGAACCCTACGTGGAACCCCCACCCCCAGCCCCGGCTGAGCCTCCCAGTCTTTCCGAACAGCTGCTACATGTCAGAGTTGGTGCAGCAAATAAAAATGTGTTTGCCATTCAGGATTTAGGGTTTTCCTAGAATTGCATTTTGGAACTTTAAAGATGCAGTTGCTGTCTTTGTCATTTTTGTTAGAATCACACTTACAGTAAACACTTTATAAATATAGTTGATATAGTAAGTGGATATGGTAAACACTGCGTTATACCTTCACCAATTCAGCAACTTATCCAAATATGAATTTTTTTGTTGTTGTTCCTGATTTCACTTTTTGTTTTGTTCTACACGCTGTCATTTCATTTGGAGGAAAAGGGCAAAAAGATCTTGGAAATGGCAATGTTAGGTAGTAGTTGCTTCTTTATTACTTTCTCACAAATAGACATTTTCATAAATAGTGAGGATATTAACGCCTGTTGGAACTCTGCAGCGGGAGACGGGCTACCGGAGATGGCCCTTGGCGGTAGCTAGAGGCAGTTACGATTTTATGCCTGAGTCTGTTGATGAAACATGAGGCTAGTCGCCTAGAAGACAGTTTTGAGCAAGAATATGTAAAATATGGCTTGTAAAGCATGAAGAGTTATTTGGGAAGTCATTGTCCTCACTACACATATATTTTGTGAGATAAAAATAAATAACTCTATACATAAAAGACAAACCAATACTTAGGAATGTATTTGATTTTCATGAAGGTACTTTGCCATTATTTTAAGTAATGATAACAACTCTCACGTTCATAATAATTTACAGCTTACAAAGTCCTTTTAAATTTATGATTGCATTAGTGTTTGATAGCCCTAGGAGGTAGGGTCAGAGAGGTCCTTCTGCGCCTGAGGTGAAGAAACTGGAGCCCAAACCAGACCTTGTGATGTCAGAGCTGAGGTGCTTTCTGTATATTCAGTATGATGGGAGATATGCTGTAACTTTAAATCTTCTAAATTATTATTAAATTACCACAGAGTATTTTATCATTTGTTGTCATGAATTCATTCTTTAGTTAGAATGGTTGATGGTAGATAATTTGAAATACAAAGAATGACAAATTGAAGGTGGCAGAAGAAACTTCAGAAAATTCTTTCAACAGCAGAGCTAGATTACTAAAGCATGTGGTCTTGGAAGTTGTGCTTTTAGAACTTTATATCTGATTTTCCTTTCTGGGAATTGGTCTGGGATTAAATTGGTGGTTCATAAAGCCACAATTCTAGTACAAGTGTCAGCCTCTTTCATCCTGCTCTGTGTTCCTCAGGCGAACTTATCAGTTGGGTGGCCTTGGATCATGAGCAACGGGTGCACCATCAGGTGACTGTTTTAGTGACCGACCACGGCTCCCCTCCTCGAAACGCCACCGCGCTGGTGTATGTCTCAGTTACTGACATCAACGATAACAGGCCGTATTTCCCACAGTGCCTCCCTGGGAAGGAATTACACATCAAGGTATGTGGAGCCAAGTGGCCGTGCAACGTTTGTAGTATTCTTAGTCACTTGTTTTGAGCACCATCTTGTGGTAAAAAGCTTGAATTTATCCAGTGAGTCTTGTGTGGAAATGCATACATTTCAAGAGTTAGAATTGTCCACATGTCAAAAAAACCCCACAATTAAAACAAGAAAAGAAAATGCTTATATGTGCTATTTGGGATCACACATTCAGTGGTTTTATGATAATGTAGTTCTGTCTGTTGTATGAAAACATCATGGTACTTCATTATCAGTATTGCTCAGACATGGCTTGTTTTTTTTCAGTAATTTGCATGCCTTTCTTTGTCTACAGCTCCTTGTGGGCAATTGAAGCACATCTCTAAGATGGTTAGTTGAAGATAGGAGAACAATCTGTAGCTCTAAAGTGGAGGGACGTGCAGCCAGAGATTGTAACATTCGATCTTTGCAGGCACATGCGGAAACTTTTCATTATATTTACGTGATCTTATATTTTTCATTTCCATGTTTTTGTATGTTTTATAATGTACATAATAAGTTAGCATATTAGTTCATGTACATAATTAATAAATGTATCTTGGAGGTACTCATACTTTTTTTCAATGAAAGGGTTATATGAATAAAACGTTGGGAAGCTATTGCTCTAAAACATTTGGATGTTCAAATTGAGATCAGGTATGCATATTGAAAACCTCGAAATAGGTATTGAGGAAGTTAATAACTTTAAACTCACCTTCCAAAATCATATTTAAAGAAAATTCCACCAATGCAGAACATTATGATACTATCCTTATGATTTTTATTAATATATCATTTTATGTATCATGGCTTAATTAGGCAGTAAGACCCTAAACTTGGAGTTCAATTCCACATGTACATTTCAGTATTTCAGGAAAGTTTCTGTTAATTAATAAGGTATGTTTCCTGAAATAATGGTTTATGTTTATCTTTAGCGTATTTTGAACCTTTTAAAAGAAAGTGATGAATAAGAAGATGCCAGAATTCTTAAAATGCATCAAAAATCTAAGATTTTTTTTAGTCAATTTTATTTCCTTTTTTTCTCAAAATTAGGTTAAATGCTGCAGATAATTTGTTCAAATTGAGCAAAACATTTAAATTTGTAATGTGGATTTTTTTTCATGGTTTTACACCCATACAACTTTTATATGGTAGACATTTGCATTTTGTGTGGATTTAAAAGTAGTTTAAAAAAATAATGCTTAGTAGTAATGTGTTCTGTCACTTAAAGATTCATTGATCTTTTTTTAAAATTTCACTGACTAATTTGTAAGTCATTTGTCTTAATGACAGGTTCTGGAAGGTCAACCAGTAAATATGTTTGTTACAGCTGTGTTTGCAAAGGATCTTGATGAAGGAAACAATGCAGAAGTTATATATTCAGTATCTTCAGGTAAAAGTTACTATCCATAAAGGATTAAAAGCTTTTAGAATTTCCTCTTTTGTTTACCAACCATCTACCTCCTTCTGGGAAAATAGTTAACACTGAAAATAGCACCATATTGCAAACAAAATACATTTGTTACTTTCTAGAATCACCTTTAAAAAAAAATTTAAAAGTTTAATGGGGGCTTCAGTCAGATCTCAGGGAGAGCACTGGGGTTGGCTGTGTGAACACAGCCTGAAGGGGGCTAGTGCGCCACAGCTAGCCGAGAGGGAGTCTGGGAAAAAGTCTGGAGCTGCCGAAGAGGCAAGAGACTTTTTCTTGCCTCTGTGTTTCCTGGTGCGAGAGAAGAGGGGATTAAGAGCACCGCTTAAAGGAGTTCCAGAGACAGGCGTGAGCCGCGGCTATCAGCACGGAACCCAGAGACGGGCATGAGATGCTAAGGCTGCTGCTGAAGCCACAAAGAAGCCTGTGTGCAAGCACAGGTCACTATCCACACCTCCCCTCCCAGGAGCCTGTGTAGCCCGCCACTGCCAGGGTCCCGTGATCCAGAGACAACTTCCCGGGGAGAACACACGGCACACCTCAGGCTGTTGCAACGTCACTCTGGCCTCTGCTGCTGCAGGCTAACCGCACATCTATACCCCTCCCTCCCCCAAGCCTGAGTGAGCCAGAGCCCCCAAATCAGCTGCTCCTTTAACCCTGTCCTGTCTGAGCAAAGAACAGACACCTTCAGGCTACCTACACGCAGAGGCAGGGCCAAATCCAAAGCTGAACCCCGGGAGCTGTGTGAACAAAGAAGAGAAAGGGAAATCTCTCCCAGCAGCCTCAGGAGCAGCGGATTAAATCTCCACAATAAACTTGATGTACCCTGCCTCTGTGGAATACCTGAATAGACAACGAATCATCCCAAATTGAGGAGGTGGACTTTGGGAGCAATGATATATATATATTTTTTTCACTTTTTCTCTTTTTGTGAGTGTGTATGTGTATGCTTCTGTGTGTGATATTGTCTGTATAGCTTTGCTTTTACCCTTTCCCCTAGGGTTCTGTCTGTCCTTTTTTTTTTTTTTACTTAAAAAATTTTTTTCTTAATTTTTTTTAATTTTAATAACTCTATTTTATTTTATTTTACTTTATTTTATTTTATTTTATTTTATCTTCTTCTTTCTTTCTTTTTTTTCTCCCTGTTATTCTGAGCCCTGTGGAGAACAGGCTCTTGGTGCTCCAGCGAGGCATCAGGGTTGTGCCACTGAAGTGTGATAGCCAAGTTCAAGACCCTGGTCCACAAGAGACCTCCCAGCTCCAAGTAATATCAAATGGCGAAAATCTCCCATACATCTCAATCTCAATGCCAAGACTCAGCTCCACTCAATGACCAGCAAGCTCCAGTGCAGGACACCCTATGCCAAACAACTAGCAAGACAGAAACACAACACCATCCATTACCACAGAGGCTGTCTAAAATCATAATAAGGCCACACACACCCCAAAACACACCACCAAACTTGGACCTGCCCACCAGAAAGACAAGATCCAGCCTCATCCACCAGAACACAGGCACTAGTCCCCTCCACCAGGAAGCCTACACAACCCACTGAACCAACCTCAGCCACTGTGGACAGACACCAAAAACAATGGAAACTACGAACCTGCAGCCTGCAAAAAGGAGACCCCAAACACAGTAAGTTAAGCAAAATGAGGAGACAGAGAAACGCAAAGCAAATGAAGGAGCAAGGCAAAAACCCACCAGACCTAACAAATGACGAGGAAATAGGCAGTCTACATGAAAAAGAATTCAGAATAGTGATAGTAAAGATGATCCAAAATCTTGGAAATAGAATGGAGAAAATACAAGAAATGTTTAACAAGGACCTAAAAGAACTAAAGAGCAAAGAAACAGTGATGAACAACACAATAAATGAAATTAAAAATTCTCTAGAAGGGATCAGTAGCAGAATAACAGGGGTAGAAGAATGGACAAGTGACCTGGAAGATAAAATAGTGGAAATAACTACTGCAGAGGAGAATAAAGAAAAAAGAATAAAAAGAATTGAGGACAGTCTCAGAGACCTCTGGGACAACATTAAATGCACCAACATTCGAATTATATGGGTCCCAGAAGAAGAAGAGAAAAAGAAAGGGACTGAGAAAATATTTGAAGAGATTATAGTTGAAAACTTCCCTAATATGGGAAAGGAAATACTTAATCAAGTCCAGGAAGCACAGAAAGTCCCATACAGGATAAATCCAAGGAGAAACACGCCAAGACACATATTAATCAAACTATCAAAAATTAAATACACAGAACAAATGTTAAAAGCAGCAAGGGAAAAACAACAAATAACACACAGGGGAATCCTCATAAGGTTAACAGCTGATCTTTCAGCAGAAACTCTGCAAGCCAAAAGGGAGTGGTAAGACATATTTAAAGTGATGAAGGAGAAAAACCTACAACCATGATTACTCTACCCAGCAAGGAGCTCATTCAGATTTGAGGGAGAAATTAAAAGCTTTACAGACAAGCAAAAGCTAAGAGAATTCAGCACCACCAAACCAGCTTTACAACAAATGCTAAAGGAACTTCTCTAGGCAGGAAACACAAGAGAAGGAAAAGACCTACAATAACAAACCCAAAACAACTAAGAAAATGGTAATAGAAACATACATATAGATAATCGCCTTTAATGAAAATGGATTAAATGCTCCAGCCAAAAGAGAGAGACTGGCTGAATGGATACAAAAACAAGACCCATATATATGCTGTCTATAAGAGACCCACTTCAGACCTACGGACACATACAGACTGAAAGTGAGGGGATGGAAAAAGATATTCCATGCAAATGGAAATCAAAAAAAAGCTGGAGTAACAATTCTCATACCAGACAAAATAGACTTTAAAACAAAGACTATTACAAAAGACAATAAAGGACACTATATAATGATCAAGGAATCAATCCAAGAAGAGGATATAAAAACTGTAAGTTTTTATGCACCCAACATAGGAGCACCACAATATATAAGGCAAATAGTAACAGCCATAAAAGGGGAAATTGACAGTATTGCAATCATAGTGGGAGACTTTAACACCCCACTTTCACCAATGGACAGATCATCCAAAATGAAAATAAATCAGGAAACACAAGCTTTAAATGATACATTAAGCAAGACGGACTTAATTGATATTTATAGGGCATTCCATCCAAAAACAACAGAATACACATTCTTCTCAAGTGCTCATAGAACATTCTCCAGGATAGATCATATCTTGGGTCACAAATCAGGCCTTGGTAAATTTGAGAAAATTGAAATCATATCAAGTATCTTCTCTGACCACAATGCTATGAGACTACATATCAATTACAGGAAAAAATCTGTAAGAAATACAAACAGATGGAGGCTAAACAACACACTACTTAATAACTAACAGATCACTGAAGAAATCAAAGAGGAAATCCAAAAATACCTAGAAACAAATGACAATGAAAACACAATGACCCAAAACCTATGGGATGCAGCAAAAGCAGTTCTAAGAGGGAAGTTTATAGCAATACCATCCTACCTTAAGAAACAAGAAACATCTCAAATAAACAACCTAACCTTACACTTAAAGCAATTAGAGAAAGAAGAACAAAAAAATGTGCAAAGTTAGCAGAAGGAAAGAAATCATAAAGATCAGATCAGAAATAAATGGAAAAGAAATGAAGGACACAATAGCAAAGATCAATATAATTAAAAGCTGGTTCTTTGAGAAAATAAACAAAACTGATAAACCATTAGCCAGACTTATCAAGAAAAACAGGGAGAAGACTCAAACCAATAGAATTAGAAATGAAAAAGGAGAAGTAACTACTGACCCTGCAGAAATACAAAGCATCATGAGAGATTACTACAAGGAACTCTATGCCAATAAAATGGACAACCTGGAAGAAATGGACAAATTCTTAGAAATGCACAACCTTCCGAGAGTGAACCAGGAAGAAATAGAAAATATGAACAGACCAATCACAAGCACTGAAATTGAAACTGTGGTTAAAAATCTTCCAACAAACAAAAGCCCAGGACCAGACGGATTCACAGGTGAATTCTATCAAACATTTAGAGAAGAGCTAACACCTATCCTTCTCAAACTCTTCCAAAATATTGCAGAGGGAGGAACACTCCCAAACACATTCTACGAGGCCACCATCACCCTGATACCAAAACCAGACAAAGATGTCACAAAGAAAGAAAACTACAGGCCAATATCACTGATGAACATCGATGCAAAAATCCTCAACAAAGTACTAGCAAACAGAATCCAACAGAACATTAAAAGGATCATACACTATGATCAAGTGGGGTTTACCCCAGGAATGCAAGGTTTCTTCAATTTATGCAAATCAGTGAACATGATACACCATATTAACAAACTGAAGGAGGAAACCATACGATCATCTCAATGGGTGCAGAGAAAGCTTTCGACAAAATTCAGCACCCATTTATGATAAAAACCCTCCAGAAAGTAGGCATAGAGGGAAGTTACCTCAACATAATAAAGGCCATATATGACAAACCCACAGCCAACATCATCCTCAATGGTGAAAAACTGAAACCATTTCCACTAAGATCAGGAACAAGACAAGGTTGCCTACTATCACCACTATTATTCAACATAGCTTTGGAAGTTTTAGCCACAGCAATCAGAGAAGAAAAAGAAATAAAAGGAATCCAAATCGGAAAAGAAGAAGTAAAGCTGTCACTGCTAACACATACATGATACTATACATATAGAATCCTAAAGATGCTACCAGAAAACTACTAGAGCTAATCAATGAATTTGGTAAAGTAGCAGGATACAAAATTAATGCAAAGAAATCTCTTGCATTCCTATACACTAATGATGAAAAACCTGAAAGTAAAATTAAGAAAACACTCCCATTTATCACTGCAACAAAAAGAATAAAATATCTAGGAATAAACCTACCTAAGGAGACAAAAGATCTGTATGCAGAAAATTATAAGACAGTGATGAAAGAAATTAAAGATGATACAAATAGATGGAGAGATATACCATGTTCTTGGATTGGAAGAATCCACATTGTGAAAATGACTCTACTACCCAAAGCAATCTACAGATTCAATGCAATCCCTATCAAACTACCACTGGCATTTTTCACAGAACTAGAACAAAAAAATTCACAATTTGTATGGAAACACAAAAGAGCCCGAATAGCCAAAGCAATCTTGTAAAAGAAAAACGGAGCTGGAGGAATCAGCCTTCCTCACTTCAGACTATACTACAAAGCTACAGTAATCAAGACAGTATGGTACTGGCACAAAAACAGAAATATAGATCAATGGAACAGGACAGATAGCCCAGATATAAACCCACGCACATATGGTCACCTTATCTTTGATTAAGGAGGCAAGAATATACAGTGGAGAAAAGACACCCTCTTCAATAAGTGGTGCTGGGAAAACTGGACAGCTACATGAAAAAGAATGAAATTAGAACACTCCTTAACACCATACACAAAAATAAACTCAAAATGGATTAAAGACCTAAATGTAAGGCCAGACACTATCAAACTCTTAGAGGAAAACATAGGCAGAACACTGTAAGACATAAATCACATAAGATCCTTTTTGACCCACCTCTTAGAGAAATGGAAATAAAAAGAAAAATAAAGCAATGGGACCTAATGAAACTTAAAAGCTTTTGCAGAGCAAAGGAAACCATAAACAAGACGAAAAGACAACATTCAGAATGGGAGAAAATATTTTCAAATGTAGCAACTGACAAAGGATTAATCTTCAAAATTTACAAGCAGCTCATGCAGCTCAATATCAAAAAAAACAAGCAACCTAATCCAAAAATGGACAGAAGACCTAAATAGATATTTCTCCAAAGAAGATATACAGATCGCCAACAAACACAGGAAAGAATGCTCAACATTATTAATCAGTAGAGAAATGCAAATCAAAACTACAATGAGATATCATCTCACACCGGTCAGAATAACCATCATCAAAGAATCTACAAACAATGCATGCTGGAGAGGGTGTGGAGAAATGGGAACCCTCTTGCACTGTTGGTGGGTATGTAAATTGATACAGCCACTGTGGAGAACAGTATTGAGGTTCCTTAAAAAACTAAAAATAGAACTACCATACGACCCAGCAATATTACTACTGGGCATGTACCCTGAGAAAACCTTAATTCAAAAAGAGTCATGTACCAAAATGTCCATTGCAGCTCTATTTACAATAGCCAGGACATGGAAGTAACCTAAGTCTCCATCAACAGATGAGTGGATAAAGAAGATGTGGCACATGTATACAATGGAATATTACTCAGCCATAAAAAGGAACAAAACTGAGTTATTTGTAGTGAGGTGGATGGACCTAGAGACTGTCATACAGAGTGAAGTAAGTCAGAAAGAGAAAAATAAATACCGTATGCTAACACATATATATGGAATCTAAAAAAAAAAAAAAAAGAATAAAAATTGGTCAGAAGAACCTAGGGGCAAGTTGGGAATAAAGATGCAGACCTAGTAGAGAATGGACTTGAGGATACGGGGAGGGGGAAGGGTAACCTGGGACAAAGTGAGAGAGTGGCATGGACATATATACACTACCAAACATAAAAGAGATAGCTAGTGGGAAGCAGCCGCATAGCACAGGGAGATCAGCTCGGTGCTTTGTTGCCACCTAGAGGGGTGGGATAGGGAGGGTTGGAGGGAGGGAGATGCAAGAGGGAGGAGATATGGGGACATATGTATATGTATAACTGATTCACTTTGTTATAAAGCAGAAACTAACACACCATTGTAAAGCAATTATACTCCAATAAAGATGTTAAAAAAATAAAATAAAATAAAAATTTAATGTAAAATCATATTATTTTTTCTATGTCCTAAGTAGAAATCAACCAGCCATCCACTTTAAATGAATAATTTTCAATAATGTAAATTGCAAATCAACTTTTACTGATAAGAAAGTACTAGTTAATGGATAAAAATTGGTATTTAGTATAAAGACATATGATTATGAACACCAAGCATCTGTGAATCTCTGTGAAAATTAAATATTCTTAAGGTCAGAGTAAATCATATTTAGAAAATGCAGAGTGAAGTTAGTCAGAAAGAGAAAAACAAATATTGTATGTTAATGCATATATGTGGAATATAGAAAAATGGTACAGATGAACCTGTTTGCAAGGCAGAAATAGAGACACAGACATAGAGAACAACATATGAACACCAAGGGGGGAAAGGGGATCTGGGATGAATTGTGAGATTGGGATTGACATATATACACTAAATAATATGTATAAAATAACTAATGAGAACCTGCTGTATAGCATAGGGAACTCTACTTCACTGTACAGTAGAAACTAACATATCATTGTAAAACAACTATACCTCAATTAAAAAAAAATAGGATTAATTAAAAAATGTCACATACGTACACACATGTATGTATATGTAGGAATTTTATTGAGACAGGCTTATGTTTATGTTTTTCCTTGAGAATGCACAGGCCTCAGATTGGTTCCAGTGATTAACTTTAGTTGGCATTTTGTTTTTATACCATTTTAAAAGACATTTGTTGCTTTGCCATGTTTGACACAAACATAGGGAAGCAAGGGACACCATTGCCTTTATCTGCAGATAATTTAATTGTCTACATGGAAAACCCCAAATATGCTACAGGCAAATCACTAGAATCAATAACATAAAAAATTTCTGGGAACAATGTTAACATACAAAAATCACCAGCATTTTAAGAACTAAGCAGGATTTCAAAGGTTTCATTCACTGTAACAAAGAAAATCATTGGGTGTGGGGTCCAGTTTACTGTGAAGATCATGAAGTTTAGGCTTTAAGGTTCTTCACTAGCATGGGCTCCTCAGGGGTGGGAATATTGTCCTATTTTCTTTAAAGAAGGGCGATCAAATTATGTGTTTCCCCCCTCTCCCAAATCAGAATCATCTTGACTAGAAGCATAGGGAGGAAAATTTCAATAAAAGATATTTAAGACCTTTATGTAGAAAATTACAAAATAGATGAAAGACCTAAAGTTGAAAGAAGTGAAAAGGCAAATCATGTTCATGCTTGGGAAGATGACATAGTGGATTGTTCAGTAACAATGAGTCTGCTGCATACACACATACACACACACAGGTTAATAGATTAAGCTACAATCCTGCTATGATACAGTTATTTGGAAAGGAACAAAACCACGCTATATATTACTCATGAATATATGGACTAGAAAGATACACCCCCACTTTAGAACAGAGGCTGTCTACAGGGAAGAAGAAAGGGAATGAGATTTGGAGATACACACAGGTCCTCTGCTGTACTTATATTCTGTCATTTCTTTAAAAATTTTGAAGAAATATTGCAACTTTACCAATCTAGAAATGTTTACATGGAAGGTCATATATTTCTGAATGTTTGAAATGTTGATTTTTAAAAAAAATTAGTTTCTGAAATGATACTTGGGGCATAGCAATATAAAAATGTGGTGATATCTGTTATGTTACTCATACCTTTGCTTTAACTTTATCCAATTGCAAAATAGAGGCAACTACAAAATGTAAGATAAAATAACAAGATAAAGATCAATATAATGAGAACAAAGATATATATATCACATTCATGAAAGTTTTCATTCTCCTATGTAAATGGACCAAAGCATAGAAATCACAACCAGTAGGTGTTACATAATTTCCTGCTCTATACTCTGACTTTCTTAAGAACAGGAGTTCTTTTTTATTTGCCTTTATTTCCCCTATAACTGGTAAAGTATGTGTTACATGATAGTGACTCACTGATAGTTGAATAAAAGAATGAAAGAGAGCCACTAGCCTAGACATCGTCTGAAGTTCTTTGGGTTGTTTAAAGTATTTAGATTTTATCAAAGAACACAAATCTGTTATTTAACAAACCAAAAAAAAAACACCTGCCATGATCAATTTGAATTAGAAGTATCAATACAAACTTATGACATATTTTAGTGTGTGCATGTGTATATTCTGTGACCACTGAAAAAGGCCTAGAAACTGACTGACCCAGAAGCAATGAGCAGGATACAACCTCCCAATACTGTACTCCATGGAATGAACCAGGAGTCCTTGGAGAAATGACTGACTCCAGGTCTTGGACAGGAAATCTTCAAGATGAGTCTGTAACATTTTGTCACCCCAGATACAAGGAGGCTGCTAAAGATGACTAGGATCATATCAAAGACTCAAGAACCTCCTTTAAGAGGATCCTAATATTCAAAGATGGAACAATTTGAACATCAATAGAGATAATATTGGGAATAGATTGAAACTCTTATAACATGTTTAAATTTATGCTTAATGATTCTTAAAACAGAAACTAAACAAACCTTTAATTATCATAGTTGGAGCACTGAAGGATGTTAGTAAACCAATCCATTATTTTGAAGACTGTTAAATAAAAGTTTACCATCAAACATTTATCCTGACTTTTCCTATAATGAACTGTCCCACTGGGTTACCAATAAGTAGATAAGAAGAAGTTGCTCTTTAGTAATATATTCCAGCTAATAAATGAAGAAGGGCTCATAGACTCAGAATGTTATACTTTGCAACATTTATTGAATCATTAGTGGATCCAGGCTGTGCACCAAAGGGGGCCCACATCACAAAAAGAGACAATCAGACATGTGCTTCTGAAGGAAAACACAAAACAGCATTTATGAAGTAGTCTTCCCCCCAAACAACCTGAATCTGATTAATTCTCTAGATCTACATCCCAATTTAAGGAGAACATAGAGGACAGAAAAACATATTAAGCTACACTTTGGAGATAAGCAACAGGCAAATCTAGACCACGGGAAGCTTCAGGATACATGATCCAGTTCTTCAGCAAATGAGTTGCGAGAACAAAATAAAGAGATGGATGGCAGGAATGCATAGATTGAAGAGATATGCAAATACAGAGTTTATGTTGAATCTAATTTGACTAAAAAAAAATAAGATATTTATGAGACAACTGGAAATTTAAAAGTTAACTAGATATTTGATAATATTTAGGAATTATTACTAATTTTTAAAAGTATAATATGGTACTGTGATCGTATTAAATTTTTCCTTATCTTTTAGAGATGCATGTTGAAAAACATACAGAAGAAATGATATGATTTCTGAAATTTGCTTCAAAAGAAGATGGTGAAGGGAAATATGTGAATGGGGAATAAGATTAGCCATGATTTGATAAATATTATTATTATTTTAAATTATTTTCCATATGGTTTTTTTAATAGGATATTGAATATAGTTCCTTGTGTTACACAGTAGTTCCCTGTGTTTCTGTCTCATAGATAAGTTCATTTGTGTCATATTTTGGATTCCTACATATAAGTGATATCATATGGTATTTGTCTTTCTCTGTCTGACTTATTTCACTTAGTATGATAATCTCTAGGTCCATCCATGTTGCTGCAAATGGCATGATTTCATT
This sequence comes from Balaenoptera physalus, assembly GCF_965194825.1. Lineage (NCBI taxonomy): Eukaryota > Metazoa > Chordata > Mammalia > Artiodactyla > Balaenopteridae > Balaenoptera > Balaenoptera physalus. The sequence goes on along the minus strand of NC_138884.1, from coordinate 39,674,714 downwards.
CTCTTTTATGGCTGAGTAGTATTCCATTGTATATATGTATCACATCTTCTTTAACCATTTACATGTTGATGGACGTTTAGGTTGTTTCCATGTCTTGGCTATTTTAAATAGTGTTGCTATGAACACAGGGGTGCATGTATCTATTTGAATTAGAGTTTTGTCAGGATATATGCCCAGGAATGGGATTGCTGGATGATATGGCACATGAGTTGATAAATATTGAAGCTAGATGATAGGTACATGAAAGTTCATGATATCATTGTCTACTTTTTTATATGTGAAAATTTCTATAATAATTTTTTTAATCTGTTATGTTTCTTGTCTGTATTTTTAGTATTATCCTTATGCTCATATTCTCACAGAGCTTAAGGTAAATAAATCTTCCAAATGATCACAGGTATATTTGGATTAATTAATTCTCTGTATTCTGCATTGTCAACTAACATTAATTTCTTAATTTTGTGTGTGTTTGTGTGTAGAGGGTAGTTCTGATCACTTCAAGATTGATGCCAACAGTGGTGAAATAAGAACAACCAGAGTACTTTCACATGATTATGGACCTTCTTACAGGATGATTGTAATTGCCAGCGACCAGGGGGTGCCTCCTCTTCAAGGACAGGCAGTTATTAATATTCAGGTAATAGCTCACATCACACAAAATGTGGAAAGATGCTCTGAGGGGGTTTTAATTTTATATAAAAATGTAGAGTGAAGATACATTAAATATATGAATACTCTTTTTAGAGAGCATTGCAGATGTATGTGTGCATTATATTAAGTGATTTCATTATCACTTGAGAAATGATTAGGTTTAAATAATTTTTTATTTTAACTTTGTACAGTTACTGACAAGATACTTACCTCCATCACTATGTGGACGTTTATCCTGCTTTGTTTATGAAGAACAAAAAGTATCTTTTCTTTTACTTTTTCCTAATTGCAAGGACCGGGCAAATTTGCAGGAGAAACGTGTGTAAATAAATAGCCAGTAATAAATCGCATAGTTTTTGTAATTATTTTTAAAATTAGGAAGGGCACTTGAGATTTGTACTTTAAGACTTTCCTTTAGTCATAATGAGCAAACAAGCTGTAGGCAGTCTCCATAGTAGGAAAAAATTACATCAACCCATCAGAAGCAAAATGACTGTTTACAGGAAGATTTTTTTGTTCAAGCATGTGATAATCAGTAATATTAATATAGGTATGTATACTAATCAAGAATATATGTCCCCAAGAGTTCTGTTTCCAAATTATATTCTTTATTGATTAAGGATATGTGGGTTAGGAGAAAATTCTGTCATAATATCTCAAGACTCTGGTTTCAGATAAACAAAGGCATATGATACTTAAATGTATGCAGATGTTGTCATTAAGGAAATATGAGTCTCTAGGACTTAGAGTAGCTTGGAAAACTAGCTCTCGTACACTGTCTTTGAAGAACCATAAGACTACAGTTCACGTAAACAAAAGCGTAGCCTCACCAAACTATCATTGCATCCATTACAGCAAACAGGGGAGTGGAAAGTCCTGTACTTTCTTATCTCCTAGCTATTATGCAGTTTTCAGTCTTCAGAGGCATACTGGAATTATATAATATAAGAAAAGACATTTTCTCACCAATTAACATATGTATGTTGCACAACTGGAAGGAATTAGCTTCCAAAAGAATAGCAGCACCTGTATCGATTAAACTATTTTTAAACAAACCCAAATTAACAACTCCTTTTTATTCTTATTTCAGGTGATACCACTATCCGAAGGGAGAGCTGTCATTTCTCAGAATATTAGACACTTAGTTATACCAGAAAACTTGAAGCCTGCAAAAATAATGAGCTTGATAAAGTCACCTGATCACCTTCAACAACATCATAGTGGAAAGTTACATTTTAGTATCGCTGCAGATGACAAGGATGGTCACTTTGCAGTCGACAGCTCGACAGGAGACTTGTTCCTCTTTAAGGAACTGGATTATGAAATGACGTCTCATTATCTTTTCAGGGTGGTAACTAAAGACCACAGCAGAAACCCTCCCGTGAATAGCACAGTCTTCCTTAGTGTTGCTGTGGAAGATCAGAATGACCATTCCCCATCTTTCCGGGAGGAGTTCATTGTGATCAGCGTGGAAGAGAATGCCCCTGTCGGGACTCTGGTGCACGTCTTCAATGCCAAAGACGGCGACGGCACTTTTTTGAACAGTAGAGTACAATACTTAATTGAAGCCCACCACCCTGGAATGAATCCATTTCTCATCCACCCCTCATTTGGCACTTTGGTCACTGCTTCCCCCCTTGACAGAGAGAGAGTTCCGACTGTTGTCCTGACAGTAACTGCATCCGATCAGGCTGTGAATGTGACAGACCGGCGACTGAGATCGCTGATGGTGAAGGTAGTGATTTTGGATATAAATGACCACAGCCCCACTTTTACATCTTTCCCCATCGCCCTTGTCAAAGAGGATGCCGCGGTGGGCTCCTTGGTGCACCACATAACTGCTCAAGATCCAGACGCAGGAAGGAATGGAAGAGTAACATTCAGCATCCTCTCAGGAAATGAAAATATGGCTTTTATGCTAGATGAGTCATCAGGTACTGTCCTTGTCACTGTCAGTTAAAGCCTGTGCTCACTTGCTTGCATTTATCTTTTTCATTTTCCTCTGTTATAAAATCGTACTTCTCAAGATGCATATGCTTTAAGGAAATTTGACTTGATTTACCGTTTAACTTATATAGATGATAGGCACAGAGGTTGTATTCAGAGAACCAAGAGTAATTGGCCTGTTTGTTAGCATTGACCTGCTTTGTAGCTAGCTCACATTTCCTGGGATGAATATACAGTAGCCAACTTCTTTGCCCCCATTGTGTGTTTTCATAGGGTAGGAGATGGTACCAAGAGTGAATCAAGGTAGAACATGACTAGTCAACATTGTTCAAAGACTTTAATATGGAAACTTATCTCTAAGATCATACAAACATACACTTGTAAATAGTTGGAAATCATTTATTTTCAAATGGTTGTATTGATATTGACATTAAGACCCTTACTTTTCACAACTGAAACATTTTCTTTTTGGCAGAAGCATTTTTTCACTGTCAAGTACTCTTTGGAAATGGCACTCACTGTCACTTCCCTTGTCTTGCTGTTACCATATTGTCAGATAACATCTTCTAAAAATTTTGATGTAGTTTGATGGAAAATTATACGTTCAAAGTGTCATTCTTGTGATATTGGAAATGAAATTCCCTCAACCTGATTTTCAGAAGACAGTGAAGAGATGGACTACCATCTCATTCTCTAAAAAATAAAATCATTTCTGCATGAGCCTTAGAAAAAAATCTCAGACGTATACCATTTGGCCCAACTGTCGGTAAGAGCATTATTTGGAATGGGACTGAATGTGTAGAATTTGGAAGTCATGATTATAGTCTGGCTATATACTGTTGGAAAATTTCATCAAAATATTTATTAAATCCTGTGCATATGGTTCCGTTCTGAGACCTGCATGAACACCACTTAAAAGCCCAACTGACAGAGAGATAGTCCAGACCCAGATGCTGATTTCTGTTAGAGCTGGGGTCTCCAAGGATCTATTTCAACGATATTTAAAATGCTTTCCAAAATGGCTAAGGAAGGTTTATTTCAGATTGCTAAAGAGGGTGGATAAAATTAGAATTGTGTCTCGGTAATATAGATATCCTGAATCTTAAACAATTGCAGTGGCTGTTTCAGTTGAGATATTTTTTTCAAAGACATAAAATGTTAATTGCTGAATTCACTCATATGAGATAAGCTATTTTTCTCTCACAAAGCTCATATTTTTTTATCAAGAAGACAAAGTGAGATTTTCAATGGCTTTTGGCTATGAAGTGTAAAATGATAAGCAATTATCGAGAAACCATTTTATATATAATATCTGAATCAGTAAGCCTCTTTAATTATTTGAAGAAAAGTTCTTATAGGAGGAGCACGTGTTAGAGGAGCAAACAGCAATCCTAAAAGAAAAAATGTGACAATTGGAATTATGTAACAAATATATGTGTGCAAGTTGCTTATATGAGTTACGTGCTTAAATGGCAGTTGGATGGAGACATTGTATTCGTGAAGTTTATTGTCCGAGTTATAAAGTCTTTACTATTTTTTGTTAATAAAAAAAGACTGTTAAATGAGATTAGTATAAAGAGATTATAACTCTTTAACAAAAACTAAATCTCTTAAAGGATGTAGCCATACTTTTTGTAACTTGGTCACTTTTACACATGAAGTGTCCTTTGACATGAAAAGGGATACTGTTAGAACCTAGATATTTTTTTAAATGAAGGTAGAGGGACTTCCCTGGTGGCACAGTGGTTAAGACTCTGCGCTCCCAATGAAACCGAGTTTGATCCCTGGTCAGGGAACTAGATTCCACATGCATGCTGAAACTAAGAGTTCGTGTGTTGCAGCTAAGGAGCCCGCGTGCAGCAACTAAGACCTGGTGCAACCAAATAAATAAATATTTAAAGAAAAAAAAATGAAGGTAGATGTTGGGTAGATAAATATTCTTGATGTAATCATCTTAGTAGATAATGATATGTGATGGATTATTTCTGAATTCTCATTCATCCTTATAATTTAAATTAGAATGACTTTTCTAATTAAAAATGTTCTCTTTTATTTCAGATAATATATAAATTTAAAGTTGGTTTAATAATATTTATTCTTTAACAGAGAAAGCTTCTGAATTTTTAGCAACTTAGATGAGTTAGAGAAAAGTAGAGTAAACACGACTTCTCCAAAGACTATTACTTATTGCTTTTCTCTTCTTTCAAAACAGGTTTACTAACTACTACTTTGCCTTTGGATTATGAGTTAAAAAGTCAGTACATTCTGACCCTTCTGGCACTGGATAGTGGCACACCAACACTTTCTTCATCCCAGACTTTGACAATTACTGTTCTTGATGTAAACGATGAGGCCCCAGTATTTAAACAGCACCTATATGAAGCTTCAGTTAAAGAAAATCAAAATCCAGGGGAGTTTGTCACAAGAGTTGAAGCTGTGGACAGAGATTCAGGTAACTCAAAAATATGGGAACTAAGTAATCGATATTAAAAGCAAAAACTGACATTTACCAGAAATTTGAAAACAGTTGCTAGTTATTTCAAACTTCTAGAATTTCTTTAATTAGCATACACAGAAAAAAAAATTGAATGCATAATGTGTACTTTTTATAGCATTTGCTTGTATGATTTTTATTATTACTTATAGTAGAGTGATACATATCTAATTAATATACAATTTATTGATTTGATTTTGATAATAAACAGAAGTATAGACAAAGGATCACACTTTTTTCAGACTGTAATAGCTAGATACATGGAGTACCAGAAGGTAAATCGTTCTTTATTTCCTCCATATGTAGCATAATGGAAGAGATAGGATGCTGGTGTCAGACTGCCTGGCTTTGAATCCTAGAACCACCACTTAAGCTGTGTAACCTTTAATAAGCTATATATTAGTTCTCTCTGATCCTCTGTTTGCTTATCTGTAAAATGGGGATTATAATACAGCCTAATTCGTAGTTCTGTTATGAATATGAATGAGTTATTACCTACAAAGAGCTGAGACCAGTGTCTGGCACAATAAACAGTCAATAAATGTTAACTTCCATCATTACTGTATTACTGTTGTGTTATTAATATCAACCACTGTGTTCAGACAAATGACTTAGAAGTAAACAGTTACTGTGGGTAGGAATTTATAAATGTCTTAGAATTGCTTTTTAATATCACTATGACTTTTTTGGTCATTTAAGCTTCAGTAACTTTAATAATATCCTTTTTTAATTTTAAACAAAATAATTATAAAAATTATAGTGAAGTAGTTGCCATTAACACCATATGCTGAATTTTCCCATCTGAATTAACACAAATAGTTTAATAAGCCAGTCTTTTTAAATTCACATTTGTATATAGCAAGTGGCAATACATAATCAATATAATATTTTGTTCTTTTCTTGCAAGAATTGTAACAGATGTTTCTATGGAAATAATAGTATAAAAACTAGCATTTTCCTCCTAAGTTGTTCATCAAAAGGGTAAAAGATACATTTTCTTGAACTTTTAAATTATATACCATTTAGATGTTTTGTGCTTTTGGGAAACATCATCTTTTAATGAAATGCATTTTATGTGATGTGATGAAGACTTTCAAGGGCCAACCGAATTTTCTCTTTTGACCAGAGCGGGGCAGTATGATCAAAGAGTTTTGCTTACTGTGCTCACCAAGAGGGCTGGAGTGTGCTAACAATTGCTTGTCCCACTCCGCTTAAAGAATTTAGCACATTTCTGGCAGTGTGGTTTTTAGGTGATAGAAACAATGGAGAATATACATAAGCTTTGTGTTTCCAATATACCCAGTTTAATAAAGTTCTCCGAGAGCATTCTCTGGTGTAAATTGAGTAATGCAGAGCTCCGGGCAACACAGAAACCACTTCCCAAAGTACACAGACATATGCTGAACCCATCACTGACGTGTGATTTAGCAAGCATTTAAAGTCTGTAAAATGCTTCCTCCCTTTGACTTTATTTTATTAATTTTATTTTTTAGAATGGACTCTACTAAAAGGATTTATTTGCTTTAATATTTGGAGGCAAAAAGAATTTCTCTCAAAAATTTTCGTATGTCAACTAAAGATGATTACCATAAATACGCTTTCCAATTTTTACTGTCAAGTTGCCAAGTGTTAGTGTAATTTTCTTTTGGAATGAATGGTCTGCAACCTGTTACTTATAATTGAATTGAAAGTTCATTATTCTAGAGATTATGATTTGCCAGGGAATTTAGATGCAAAATTGCTGGTTTTCTGGCTTCGGCTTTATGGATGTTTGAGATACACATTAACATTTCCTGAGTCTCACGTACCTTCCCAAGTTTTGTAGACAATTTTGGTTTACTGGAAATCTCAGTGTTTTTAATGAAGCCAGATCTGTTAAGCCAGTGGTTATGTAAATGCATGTGAATTTGGGTGTATGCATGTGTTTTTGAACATATTTTTCCTAAATCTTTTTTTTTTTTTTTTTTTTTTTTGCTTATTGGGTTAAGACAATGAAAGAGGATTATGCACAAGAATTAAATGATGTAGTCAGGACTTTAACATAACTGGCATCATATTGGAATTTATGAATGGTTTACTTTATAGTCTGTATTTTTAAAAATATTATAGCATTACTTAATACTAGAGAGGTTAACATACGTTTTCTAGCATTCTACAATGTAGTTTTTTAAAATGTAAGCCTAACAGCATTGTTTGGCTTTCAAAACCCATAGGAATTTGAGCATTGAATGTTTATGATGTATGACTCACACTGGTTCTACCAGGAGTTTTTTCTTGTATTAAAAAGGAAAAACAACTACAACTTTTTAACTAAGATATTAAAACTGCTGCAGCATTTGGTGCCACCAACAAGAGCTCCATTGTTAGTGGGAAAAGATCTATCCACAGGGACACCTCTCTCCCAGTCCTGGGAGGAAAGGGTGACCCAGCAGGGAAGATGACTCAGTCCTGGTGATGCATTGGCTCATTCATGGTGAATACAAAATAATTCAACAGCACATCACCATACAAAAATGTCGAATTCTATAGTGAAATCTTAATCTCTATCCCATAAAAAATGTATTCTGTATCTGGATTTATCTTGAACAAACTCTACATCTGGTTTCCCAGAAACTATCTCATGCTGGATGCACAACCCCGCCCAACAGCCTGCTCTCGGAGCAAAGGAGAAACACTGCCGTGACAGTATTTCATCTATTTCATTGAATCTAAGACACTATTAATTGTAAGAAGCATCTAACTACAGATATATTAAAATTTGGGGAAAAAATGTGTCTTAGAATTAATGAAAAAAGTAAACAGAAAAAAAAGGACTACTCACCCAGAGACAATCACTATTAAAACTTTGAAATATAATCCTATGTCATTTAATACATGGTGTTTTGATTATATGATTGTCTGATTTTCTGCCTGCCTTTTAAGCTGTGAACTCATGGATTCAGAACATATTCTATTTGCTTTTATCCCAGGTCCCTAAGATAATGCAAGCTATGACATAGGAGTTTAGTAAATATTTTTGACTATATGATTTGAGAAACCGGAACATCTGTGAAATAGGCTGCTACAAGCTGCCTTCACTCTTCAGAACTCATTTATTTGTTTATTTCTTCATTCAATCAGCAAGGCACAATCTTGTTTTTCCTTTAGAAATGTCTGAGTTGTGTAGGCATTGTACAGTTGAGGAATTACATGAAAAATGATTTTCATAAAAAGTAAATCTGAAAACAACACTCCCCTGGTCAGAATTCTTTATTAATTCCTCATGTTTTTTTTTTTTTATACATTTATTTATATTTTATTTTTGGTTGCATTGGGTCTTGGTTGCTGTGCAGGCTTTCTCTAGTTGCAGCGAGTGGAGGCTACTCTTCCTTGCAGTGCACGGGCTTCTCATTGCGGTGGCTTCTCTTGTTGCAGAGCTTGGGCTCTAGGCACGTGGGCTGCAGTAGTTGTGGCACACGGGCTCAGTAGTTGTGGCTCGCGGGCTCTAGAGTGCAGGCTCAGTAGTTGTTGCACACGGGCTCTGCGGCATGTGGGATCTTCCCAGACCAGGGCTCGAACCCGTGTCCCCTGCATTGGCAGGCAGATTCTTAACCACTTCACCATCAGGGAAGTCCCCCTCATGGTTTTGAGGATGAAGTTCTCTTCTCTTTTAGCTTAACAACTAGGCACTTTAATAAGTGATTGTAGCTTTCCTTGCTACTATCAACTCCTATCATTCGCCTGCCTTTACTGTAGGACAGGGTTATGCAAACTTTTCTCTGTAAAGGGCAAGATAGTGAATGTTTTAGGATTTGCAGGCTATACGGTCTCTACTACTTAATTCTGATGTTGGAGCAAGACAACAGCAATAGATAATACATAAAGAATTGAGCATGGCTGGGTTTCAGTGGAACTTCAGAAAATCAGGGGGGCAGGCTGTATTTGTCCAGTGGGTTTGCCAACCACTGGTCTAACAGATATATCTAATTAAAACATCTAAGTTTCTTACAATTTTTGATCATCAGATCCAATTATGATGTCATCACAGTAGTAGATCAGTGTGATGATCTACTGGATGCTGAGATGATCTTTATCTCTGCTGAGTAGATGATGGCTGATAGTGGAAGAATTTACATAAAGATGTACTGTTGTTCCTGCTGGATGAAAGCAGATCACTTGTGATAGTCCTTACAAATTGGTATAGAGTGTTGGTTCTTATTTCAGTTACTGTGTTCTTCAACTGTTTGGTTGTTCTTTATATTTTCTAACTCTTTGTTTAAAACTTCTTATAGCTTCTTGCTCTGTGCATCCATTCATTTCCCAAGTTCTTAGTTCATCTTTACAGTCATTACTCCGAACTCTTTCTCAGGTAGATTGCCTATCTCCATGTTGCTTAGTTATTCTTCTGGGGTTTTATCTTGGTCCTTCATCTGGAACATATGCCTCTGTTGTCTCATTTTGTCTAAATTTTTTGTATTTTTATATATGTTTTGTTTCTCAACCTTGGAGAAATGGCCCTCTGTAGGGAATGTCCTATATATCTCACCAGTACACTCTCCTCTCATGACCCAAGGGCCAAAGACCAGCTGGTCCCAGGGTAGGTTCTGACCTGTGTTTGTGGACTCGGTTCTCCAGGCTGCAGGACTGAGTTTTCTTGCTTCTGTCAAGAAAACTGCCCTCTCCCATGGTGGATGAGGCTGGTCTAGAGGCTTGTACAGGCTTCCTAGTGGGAGGGGCCAGTGCCTATGTAATAAGGAAGAACCTTTTGTATTCTATTGCAAGTTAATCACTAAAGGGATGTTGCCCAAAAGCTTAAATTATACATAATGACCCAACTCTCAGAACCCTGCTTCCCAGGTAATGAGCATTAAGCTAAAATACCTTTGTTTAGCTCACAGGAAACGTCCTGACCAGGTCCACCAGTGAATGACCACAGGGAGGAAGAAATTAACACATCCTCTCCAGAGGCTGATGGGAACCAGGAAGTGTTTGACTTTACTCCCTCCCCTTTTAGTGTAAAAGAAGCCTGAATTCTAACTCGGGCAAGATGGTTCTTTGGGGCACGAGCCCTCCATCTTTTCGATTTGCTGGCTTTCCAAATAAAGTCATTATTCCTTGCCCCAACAACTTGTTTCTCAATTACTGGCCTGTTGTGCGGCTAGCGGTATGAACTTAGACTTGGTAACACTTGCCCACTGGTGGGTGGAGTTGGGTCTTGGCCCTCTGGTGGTCAGGAGTGTCAAGGAGTATGTCTAGAGGCAGCTGTGGGCTCAGGAAGTCTTTAGGCAGCGTGTTTGCTGATGGGCAGGGCTGTGTTCCCACCCTGTTGGTTGTTTGGCCTGAGGCATCCCAGCACTGGATCCTGCAGGCTACTGGGTGAGGCCAGGTCTTGGTGCCAAAATGTCAGCCTCCAGGAGAGCTCATGCTGATGAATACTCCCTGGTACATGCACCACCAGTGTCCTTGTCCTCAGAGTGAACCACAGCCGCCCACCCTCCCCACATCTCCCCAGGAGACCCTTCAAGATCAGCAAGTAGGTCTGACCCAGGGTCCTATGAAGTCACTGCTTTTGCAGTCCTCCAAGAGTAGAGTCTCTTTTTCCCCCAGTCCTGTGGAGTTCCTGCAATCAAGACCTGCTGGCCTTCAAAGCCAAATGCTCTGGGGTTACAATCCTCCATATTCCAGACCCCCAGGCTGGGGAGCCTGATATGGGCCTCAAACTCTCACTCCTGTGGGAGAACTTCTGCAATATAATTGTTCTCCAGTTTGTTGGTTGCCTACCCGAGGGGTATGGAATTTGATTATATCATGAGTCCTCCCCTCCTACCATCTCACTGTGGTTTCTTCTTTATGTCTTTGGATGTACAATATCTTTTTCTCATAGGTTCCAGTCTTTTATCGATGGTTGTTCAGAGTTAGTTGTGATTTTGGTGTTCTCATGAGAGGAGGTGAGCTCAAGGTTCTTCAACTCTGCCATCTTGTCCAGAAAGTTTGAGAGTGTTGGTACTCAAAAGGTGGTCCCCGGGACCAGTGGCATCATCATCCACAGCCTACACAGAGGGCAACTACCAGAGGACATTTAAAGGATGCTGGTGTCCCTCTAACCAATGGCTTTCCCAGGGTCTTTATGAAGGAAGAATCCTCTGAACTGTTGGTAAATGTAGTTAGAGGAAGGTGGTGGGCATGTCATGGTAAATGGTAAATGGTAAATTTACCATTGGTAAATCCATCCTAATGTTCTTCTCCATTTCCTTAAGCTTTTTGATTCCTTTCTGTATAGTATGCAGGGGAAGATCTGGCCTCTCAATCTCAATGATGATAGACCACTATAGAATACAGCCAATCAAAAGAAACTGTCAAGGGAAATAACTAAAAGAGCTAACACATTAAATTCAGAATCTCTGGTAGGAACACCACATCAATAAATCCAGCCGAAACCAAAGTGCTATTTTATCTTCCTGGGTTTCACATCCTTAGAATTGATTTCTACTCCTTTTCCACAGATTTATTCCAATGTAAGTTAGAAAAATCTTGCTATTATTTTAAAACTATAAGCTGTCTCTAACTGAGTCATATTTGCATGTAACTGCCTGCAGTATGTTGAGATCTGACTCTGGTTGTAGGTCTTCTCATGAATAGGTATACCCTTGCAAGAAGTTACCTGTTATATATCTGCTACTCAATTTGGTTCTGATCTTCAGAGAGATTAATTTAGGGGCTTCCTTAGAAGTTTTTCGGTTTTTTGACTATGACTTGAGCTGCGACTTTAAAGACTCAGCTTATAATTTTCTTTCTGTAACTTCCCATTGCATTCAGAGACAGCCAGTTCACATGATATTCCTTTTACTATCCCATGGCCAAAGTCAGCCCCATTTGGTCCTCTAAGGAATAGAAATCCTTTAATAGTCAGTTCATCACAATCAAACACAGGTGATAATTTAAATGATCATGATACCATTGCAAATGAGAAATTACTAGTGCTCCATTTCCTGTGGGCAGGGAACCCAGCACTGCCTTTAAGGCCAAAGGCATAACCAAATCAATCTCAGAATCCCTAATACCTGGGACCCAATCCTGGTGCCAAGTACCGTATCAATCAGGTGCAGTCAGGAAAACCAGCTATTACAATACAGGCGTTGGAAGGCTGAATAAATGGAAAGGGAATCCTGAAGTAACCCAGAAAAAAATAACTGTAGGAAGCAGCTACCACCCCTAATCACTGGAAACAAGGAGAAGAGGTCGAGATTATCAGAACCTAGGAAAAAAATGAGAGGAGGGGCCTTGTAGAGCCTGGTCTGAGAGTGCCAAAGGAGACAGAAAGTTGTGAGCAGTTTCTGCACTAGAAGAAATGGCATTGCTGACAGGGAAAATAAGAGAACAGGAAGAAGAAGTCCCATCTGCTCTCCTCTGACCTCAGTCTCCCTCGAGGGTCCCTTTGTGGCAGATTCTAAGAGGGGCTCAGCTGGCAAAGGAGATTCTGCACAGCTGTGGTATGCAGATTCCCCAGCCCCAGCATCGCAGGGCAGAGTGGGGAAGAACAGATTCAGAGCCAAGTCACAACAGTTTAATAACTAGTACACCATGTAAAGGACAGAGTGAGGAGTTGGCAGAGGGAACAACAACTACAAAGACCCCAACAGAAAGACACTTAGCATGTTCAGAGAGCAGAAGTGAAGCCCGTGGTCCAGGAATATAGTGCAGGAGCAAGTATATGAGAAGAGCTTGAGTCCACATCACATGGGACTTTGTAGACTGCGGTATGGTGTTTGGTTTCTATTTTGAATGCATTCAAACACTTTCTTCCCTCTTAACTTGTTAAATCTTATTTATCTTTAGGGTCTAAGCTTATACAGAAAGCAACACATACTCACTCAGTTATGTCTTACCATGTGGAATTGTAATTGTCTGCTTACTTCTCTGCATCCAGTGCTACACTATAAGCTCTGTGAGAGCAAAGAATGTGTCTTCTTGCCAGCAGTTATATCCTTAGCACCTGGCATGTTACCTTGGCACCTGCTATCACTATCTCTATATGTTAATTGAATAAGATAATAAATGAACAAACTATCTACCTGTGATAAGTCTTCCCTGATCCCCTTCCTCAGTGATTTCTCATATTCCCCCACACCATCTCCCCCACTAGAGGGGAACTCTGAGGACCAAGATAATTACTCATTATTCAATGGTATCTTTCCAGTGCCTGGCATTTGGTAAATGTGCATTGAATAAATAAACACATAAGTGAATTAATCAATCAACCAAATAACTGGAGCTCAATACATATGTGTCATCTGCATATAGGTGGAAACTGAAGCCAGTGAAGTGGGAAAGAGGTGGAATGAATTCCTTCCTCCCTCCTTCCCTCTCCTCTTCTCTCCCTGCCTTCCTCTCTCTCTTTTTGTTCCTTCCTTTCTGTGTTTTTTAACATCAGTCAGCAATATCTGAAGCCAAGAGAAAACAAGTCAACTAAACATGGTCAGTAGATCTTACAACCAGAAGCTTATTGGTGACTGTAGAAAGAATAACTAGATATGGCAGTGGTTTCAAGCTAGCTGCAGAGAATCTTTAAAAGATGCTTGGCTATAAAGAGGAGGAAAAAAAATCTTGTTTCTTACAGTTAAAATATAATTTAAGGAAAAAATATAAATGGGAAAGATTAGCACTGACAGGAAAATTTCAAGAGTGTATTTGAAGAATTACTTTTGCCATTGAGACAGAAAGCAGGAGGTAGAGTTGAATACAGATGCAGAAAGTTGAGGGAGCTTTTTCTCAATGCCTCCATTTTCTCTAGGAAATAGGAAGGGAAGTGATTTGTGAGAGTGAAAAAGGGGGTGGTCGGGTAGAAGACATGAATAGGAGAGGGGTGACCAAGGAGATCTGGAAAGATTGCCAGATGACAGTAACATTTCAGTGGCCTCCATCTATGCTTTTGTGAAGTTTTCTCCAGCCCCAGTTATCTGCTGGATATTCCAGGAGGACAGACAGATTGCTGGAATGAATCTGGACTGAGGTTTTGCTGGCCTTCTTTGGTAAAAAGCCACAGTATCTGAGAAAATTTGCAAGGTTGCCAAAGTGTTAATTCATGGGGCTGGACTGAAGAGGAAAAGAAATGAACTGAAGAGGGGTATCCTAGAGTAGGAGAAAGCAAGAAGTCATAAGGCTGTAGGTCTTGAGGTCTAAGAACAGATATATGTATATGTACACACACACACACACACGCACACATCCTTTGGTGTGTTGTAAGTGTATCACTGAATATCTTCAGATCCAGATTTCCAATTTTCTCAGTAAGGTGATGGAATTATACTCAATAGTCTCTATTTTACATTTATTTTCTTGGTTCTCAAGTTTGATGATGTTGTGTTTGATCTGGAGGATTATAAGTGTGTGAGGAGGAAGAAGCAAGGCACTAATTGAATTCTAAAAGAGCCATAGTATAATACTTTAAATTTAGCTCACATTATTTAAGTTGTGAAGGGTGTGAAGTTTGGAGTGTGAAATCATATATGTGCAAACTACAGTTATAAATAAAGATCTCATTTATCCTTAATAATATACTAGGAGGATTGAAGGTGAGTAGATTGTTACCTTAGGGATCAAAGCTATATAGAATAATAGAAATGATAAAATCTGAAAGTTCCTAAAACATCAGGAAAGTATTGGATACAAAGGTAAAGCACATTAGAGAATAAGTAGACCAATAGGAGGAAGGGAAACCGAAAAGATTTGAGTTTATGTTTAAGCATGTGAAGACGTTTTCTAGATTTGACAAGTGTTAGGAGTTTAAACTGTATAATATATAATATGTAATATATAATATGTATAATGTGTAATAACATATTATAAATGAGTGGATTATTGAAAAATTAAGGGTCCAAGAATTAAAAGATGCTGTTCTCCATGAAAGTTCCCTGCAGGTAGGGGCCATACCTGTTGGATTCACCACTCTCTCTTTGGCAAACAACACTGTGCTTGGCACCTAGTTATGATCACCAAATATTTGAGGAACAAAGTAGATCTAAGTTGGTATAGTCCCCATTTTCATAATGTAGGATGAGATAGGAATAACAAATTTTATCAATCTGGAATTATTAAAAATTCTGTCTTGACCAAAGAGATTAAGATCATTATGAGATCAAAGTAATCACTATGAGTATTAAATAATCATTAATGTAATAATATGCCTAATGCCTAATGACATAATAAATTTTCTGGTGACCTCTGATTATACCATATCAAATATTTTGATCCTGCCTTATTAGACTTTTTTTCAAGGTTACTAAAATGCCTACAGATAATCCCAAGTATCCTTTCTCTTTCAAGTGACATAGTAAGAAGTCACGTATATTTATTCTTGTATAAAACTAGCATTATATTCCACTTTTTCCAGCACTCAGTTCTATATTGTATCTACTAGATCACAGCAGATGAAAATTTATTTTTTAAGACAGGCAAGATGGAAATGTGTAATTGAAGTTTTCTGTTAAGTCCAAAGAAGAGTATTTCATCATTTATTAAAGTGTAAATCATATATGCTAAGTACTACGTCTGTACCTAGATTCTTGTCAGTGAAAAAGAGAACATAGGAAAATGAATGAAAGGAACTTGTGTGAAGTGCAAATAAGCTACAATGTCATGGGATAAACTCGTTCAAGTTAATGGTATGAGAGATCTTCGCACCCAATGATGGAAATGATGTGACACTTTTCTCAGAGGGGAAATGAAACCTCAGAAATATAGGAAGAATTATTTTCAAAATGCAGAATAACGTGGTACCACATTTCTCACTCCAGATAACAGACTGAATGCTACGTAGAAAACAAAATGAACCAAAAATACACACATGAGCAATTCTACATGCTCACCTCCTGTGCTGGAGAATGAACAGAGTAACATAACTGGGCACAAGCGTTTTTGTTTGTTTGCTTGTGTTTATTTATTTATTTTAACATCTTTATTGGAGTATAATTGCTTTACAATTGTGTGTTAGTTTCTGCTTTATAACAAAGTGAATCAGTTATACATATACATATGTCCCATATCTCTTCCCTCTTGCATCTCCCTCCCTCCCACCCTCCCTATCCCACCCCTCTAGGTGGTCACAAAACACCGAGCTGATCTCCCTGTGCTATGCAGCTGCTCCCCACTAGCTATCTATTTTACATTTGGTAGTGTATATATGTCCATGCCACTCTCTCACTTTGTGCCAGCTTACCCTTCCCCCTCCCCATATCCTCAAGTCCATTCTCTAGTAGGTCTGTGTCTTTATTCCTGTCTTGCCCCTAGGTTCTTCATGAACATTTTTTTCTAAGATTCCATAGATATGTGTTAGCATACGGTATTTATTTTTCTCTTTCTGACTTACTTCACCCTGTATGACAGACTCTAGATCCATCCACCTCACTACAAATAACTCAATTTCGTTTCTTTCTATGGCTGAGTAATATTCCATTCTATATATGTGCGACATCTTCTTTATCCATTCATCTGTTGATGGACACTTAGGTTGCTTCCATGTCCTGGCTATTGTAAATAGAGCTGCAAAGAATATTGTGGTACATGACTCTTTTTGAATTATGGTTTTCTCAGGGTATATGCCCAGTAGTGGGATTGCTGGGTCGTATGGTAGTTCTAGTTTTAATTTTTTAAGGAACCTCCATACTGTTCTCCATAGTGGCGGTATCAATTTACATTCCCACCAACAGTGCAAGAGGGTTCCCTTTTCTCCAAACCCTCTTCAGCATTTATTGTTTGTAGATTTTTTTGATGATGGCCATTCTAACTGGTGTGAGATGATATCTCATTGTAGTTTTGATTTGCATTTCTCTAATGATTAATGATGTTGAGCATTCTTTCATGTGTCTGTTGGCAATCTGTATATCTTCTTTGGAGAAATGTCTATTTAGGTCTTCTGCCCATTTTTGGATTGGGTTGCTTGTTTTTTTGATATTGAGCTGCATGACCTGCTTGTAAATTTTGAAGATTAATCCTTTGTCAGTTGCTTCGTTTGCAAATATTTTCTCCCATTCTTAGGGTTGTCTTTTCGTCTTATTTATGGTTTCCTTTGCTGAGCAAAAGCTGTTAAGCTTCATTAGGCCCCATTTGTTTATTTTTGTTTTCATTTCCATTTCTCTAGGAGGTAGGTCACAAAGGATCTTGCTGTGATTTATGTCATGGAGTGTTCTGCCTATGTTTTCCTCTAAGAGTTTAATAGTGTCTTGCCTTGCGTTTAGGGCTTTAATCCATTTTGAGTTTATTTTTGTGTATGGTGTTAAGGAGTGTTCTAATTTCATTCTTTTACATGTAGCTGTCCAGTTTTCCCAGCACCACTTATTGAAGAGGCTGTCTTTCCTCCACTGTATATTCTTGCCTCCTTTTTCAAAGATAAGGTGACCATATGTGCATGGGTTTATCTCTGGGATTTCTATCCTGTTCTATTGATCTATATTTCTGTTTTTGTACCAGTACCATACTGTGTTGATTACTGTAGCTTTTTAGTATAGTCTGAAGTCCAGGAGCCTGATTTCTCCAGCTCCGTTTTTCTTTCTCAAGATTGCTTTGGCTATTCGGGGTCTTTTGTGTTTCCATGCAAATTGTGAGATTTTTTTGTTCTAGTTCTGTGAAAAATGCCAGTGGTAGTTTGATAGGGATTGCATTGAATCTGTAGATTGCTTTGGGTAGTAGAGTCATTTTTGCAATGTTGATTCTTCCAATCTGAGAACATGGTATATCTCTCCATCTATTTGTATCATGTTTAATTTCTTTCATCAGTGTCTTATAATTTTCTGCATACAGGTATTTTGTCTACTTAGGTATGTTTATTCCTAGATAATTTATTCTTTTTGTTTCAGTGGTAAATGGGAGTGTTTTCTTAATTTCACTTTCAGATTTTTCATCATTAGTGTATAGGAATGCAAGAGATTTCTTTGCATTAATTTTGTATCTTGCTACTTTACCAAATTCATTGATTAGCTCTAGTAGTTTTCTGGTAGCACGTTTAGGATTCTCTATGTGTAGTATCATGTCATCTGCAAACAGTGACGGTTTTACTTCTTCTTTTCCGATTTGGATTCTTTTTATTTCTTTTTCTTCTCTGATTGCTGTGGCTAACACTTCCAAAACTATGTTGAATAATAGTGGTGAGAGTGGGCAACCTTGTCTTGTTCCTAATATTAGTGGAAATGTTTTCAGTTTTTCACCATTGAGGACGATGTTGGCTGTGGGTTTGTCCTATATGGCCTTTATTATGTTGAGGAAAGTTCCCTCTATGCGTACGTTCTGGAGGGTTTTTGTCATAAATGGGTGTTGAATTTTGTCGAAAGCTTTCTCTGCATCTATTGAGATGATCATATGTTTTTTCTCCTTCAATTTGTTAATATGGTGTTTCACATTGATTGATTTGCATATATTGAAGAATCCTTGCATTTTTGGGATAAATCCCACTTTCTCATGGTGTATGATCCTTTTAATGTCCTGTTGAATTCTGTTTCCCAGTATTTTGTTGAGGATATTTGCATCCATGTTTATCAGTGATATTGGCCTCTAGTTTTCTTTCTTTGTGACATCTTTGTCTGGCTTTGGTATCAGGGTGATGTTGGCCTCGTAGAATGTGTTTGGGAGTGTTCCTCCCTCTGCTATATTTTGGTAGAGTTTGAGAAGGATAGGTGTTAACTCTTCTCTAAATGTTTGATAGAATTCACCTATGAAACTATCTGGTCCTGGACTTTTGTTTGTTGGAAGATTTTTATTCACAGTTTCAATTTCAGTGCTTGTGATTGGTCTGTTCATATTTTCTATTTCTTCCTGGTTCAGTCTTGGAAGGTTGTGCATTTCTGAGAATTTGCCCATTTCTTCCAGGTTGTCCATTTTATTGGCATAGAGTTGCTTGTAGTAATCTCTCATGATCCTTTGTATTTCTGCAGGGTCAGTAGTTACTTCTCCTTTTTCATTTCTAATTCTATTGATTTGAGTCTTCTCCCTTTTTTTACATGATGAGTCTGGCTACTGGTTTATTAATTTTTTTATCTTCTCAAAGATCCAGCTTTTAGTTTTATTGATCTTTGCTATAGTTTCCTTCCTTTCTTTTTCATTTATTTCTGATGTGATCTTTATGATTTCTTTCCTTCTGCTAACTTTGGGTTTTTTTTTTTTTTTTCTTCTGTCTCTAATTGCTGTAGGTGTAAGGTTAGGTTGTTTATTTGAGATGTTTCTTGTTTCTTAAGGTAGGATGGTATCGCTATAAACTTCCCTCTTAGAACTGATTTTGCTTCATCCCATAGGTTTTGGGTCATTGTGTTTTCATTGTCATTTGTTTCTAGGTATTTTTTGATTTCCTCTTTGATTTCTTCAGTGATCTCTTGGGTATTAAGTAGTGTATTGATTAGCCTCCATTTGTTTGTATTTTTTACAGATTTTTTCCTGTAATTGATATCTATTCTCATAGTGTTATGGTCGGAAAAGATACTTTGTATGATTTCAATTTTCTTAAATTTACCAGGGCTTGACTTGTGGCTCAAGATATGATCTATCCTGGAGAGTGTTCCATGAACACTTGAGAAGAAAGTGTATTCTGTTGTTTTTGGATGGAATGTCCTATAAATATCAATTAATTCCATCTTGTTTAATGTATCATTTAAAGCTTCTGTGTCCGTATTTATTTTCATGTTGGATGATCTGTCCATTGGTGAAAGAGGGTGTTAAAGTCCCCTACTATGACTGTGTTACTGTCAATTTCCCCTTTTATGGCTATTAGTATTTGCCTTATGTATTGAGGTGCTCCTATGTTGGGTGCATATATATTTACAATTGTTATAAATTGTAAATGTATAACATTTCTTTTTCTTGGATTTCTTCTCCTTGGATTGATCCCTTGATCATTATGTAGTGTCCTTCTTTGTCTCTTGTAACAGTCTTTGTTTTAAAGTCTTTTTTGTCTGATATGAGAATTGCTACTCCAGCTTTCTTTTGGTTTCCATTTGCATGGAATATCTTTTTCCATCCCCTCACTTTCAGTCTGTATGTGTCCCTAGGTCTGTAGTGGGTTTCTTGTAAACAGCATATCTATGGGTCTTGTTTTTGTATCATTTCAGCCAGTCTATGTTTTTTGGTTGGAGCATTTAATCTTTTACTTTTAAGGTAATTATCGATATGTATTTCCTATTACCATTTTCTTAATTGTTTTGGGTTTGTTACTGTAGGTCTTTTCCTTCTCTTGTTTTTCCTGCCTAGAGAAGTTCCTTTAACATTTGTTGTTAAGCTGGTCTTGTGGTGCTGAATTCTCTTAGCTTTTGCTTGTCTGTAAAGCTTTTAATTTCTCCATCAAATCTGAATGAGATCCTTGCTGTGTAGAGTAATCTTGGTTGTAGGTTTTTCCCCTTCATCACTTGAAATGTGTCCTGCCACTCCTTTCTGGCTTGCAGAGTTTCTACTGAAAGTTCAGCTGTTAACCTTATGGGGATTCCCTTGTATGTTATTCATTGTTTTTCTCTTGCTGCTTTTAATATTTTTTCTTTGTATTTAATTTTTGATAGTTTGATTAATATGTGTCTTGGTGTTTCCCTTGGATTTATCCTGTATCGGACTCTCTGTGTTTCCTGGACTTGATTAACTATATCCTTTCCCATATTAGGGAAATTTTAACTATAATCCCTCAAATATTTTCTCAGTCCCTTTCTTTTTCTCTTCTTCTTCTGGGGCCCCTATAATTCAAATGTTGGTGTGTTTAATGTTGTCCCAGAAGTCTCTGAGACTGTCCTCAATTCTTTTAATTGTTTTTTTCTTTATTCTGCTCTGCAGTAGTTATTTCCACTATTTTATCTTCCAGGTCAGTTATCCGTTCTTCTGCTTCAGTTATTCTGCTATTGATCCCTTCCAGAGAAGTTTTAATTTCATTTATTGTGTTGTTCATCAGTGTTTGTTTTCTCCTTAGTTCTTCTAGGTCCTTGTTAAACATTTCTTGTATTTTCTCCCTTCTATTTCCAAGATTTTGGATCATCTTTACTATCATTATTCTGAATTCTTTTTCAGGTGGACTGCATATTTCCTCTTCATTTGTTAGGTGTTGTGGGTTTTTACATTGCTCCTTCATCTGCTGTGTGTTTCTTTGTCTTCTCATTTTTCTTAACTTACTGTGTTTGGGGTCTCCTTTTTGCAGGCTGCAAGTTTGTAGTTCCCATTGTTTTTGGTGGCTAAGATTGGTTCAGTTGGTTGTGTAGGCTTCCTGGTGGAGGGGACTAGTGCCCGTGTTCTGGTGGATGAGGCTGGATCTTGTCTTTCTGGTGAGCAGGTCCACGTCTGGTGGTGTGTTTTGGGGTGTGTGTGGCCTTATTATGATTTTAGGCAGCCTCTCTGCTAATGGGTAGGGTTGTGTTCCTGTCTTGGTAGTTGTTTGGCATAGGGTGTCCAGCACTGGAGCTTGTTGATTGTTTAGTGGAGCTGGGTCTTGGCATTGAGATGGAGATCTCTGGAAGATTTTCACCATTTGATATTACATGGAGCTGGGAGGTCTTTTGTGGACCAGTGTCCAGAACTTGGCTCTCCCACCTTTGAGGCACAGCCCTGTCTCCTGGCTGGAGCACCAAGAGCCTGTCATATACATGGCTCAGAATAAAAGGGAGAAAAATGAAAGAAAGAATGAAAGAAAGAAAGAAAGAAAGACAGAAAGAGAAAGAAAATAAAATGAAATAAAGTTATTAAAATACAAAATAATTATTAAAAAAATTTTTTAAGTAATTTAAAAAAAAAAGAAAAAAGAAGAGAGCAACTAAACCAAAAAACAAAACCACCAATGATACCAAACACTAAAAACTATACTAAAAAGAAAACAAAAACAAAAACGGACACACAGAACCCTAGGACAAATGGTAAAAGCAAAGCTATACAGACAAAATCACACACGGAAGCATACACATACACACTCACAAAGAAAGAAAAAGGGAAAAAGATATATATATCGTTGCTCCCAAAGTCCACCTCCTCAATTTGGGATGATTCGTTGTCTATTCAGGTATTCCACAGATGCAGGGTACATCAAGTTTATTGTGGAGATTTATTCCACTGCTCCTGGGGCTGCTGGGAGAAATTTCCCTTTCTCTTCTTTGTTCGCTTAGCTCCTGGGATTCAGCTTTAGATTTGACCCTGCCTTTGCGTGTAGGTTGCCTGAGGGTGTCTGTTCTTTGCTCAGACAGGACGGGGTTAAGGGAGCAGCTGCTTCAGGCGCTCTGGCTCACTCTGGCCTGGGGGAGGGAGTGGTACGGAGTTCGGGGCAAGCTTGAGGTGGCAGAGGCCGGCATGACGTTTCACCAGCCTGAGGTGTGCCATGTGTTCTCCCAGAGAAGTTGTCCCTGGATCACGCGACCCTGCAGTGGCGGGCTGCACAGGTTCCTGGGAGGGGAAGTGTGGATAGTGACCTGTGCTTGCACACAGGCTTCTTGGTGGCGGCAGCAGCAGCCTTAGCGTCTCATGCCCGTCTCTGGGGTCCGCGCTGATTGCTGCGGCTCACGCCCGTCTCTGGAGCTCCTTTAAGCGGTGGTCTTAATCCCCTCTCCTCACACACCAGGAAACACAGAGGCAAGAAAATGTCTCTTGCCTCTTCAGCAGCTCCAGACTTTTTCCTGGACTCCCTCCCAGCTAGCTGTGATGCACTAGCCTCCTTCAGGCTGTGTTCACTCCGCCAACCCCAGTCTTCTCCCTGGGATCCAACCTCCGAAGCCCGAGCCTCAGCTCCTAGCCCCCGCCTGCCCCGGCAGGTGAGCAGACAAGCCTCTCAGGCTGGTGAGTGCTGGTTGGCACTGATCCTCTGTGTGGGAATCTCTCCACTTTGCCCTCCGCACCCCTGTTGCTGTGCTCTCCTCCATGGCTCCAAAGCTTCCCCCCCTCTGCCACCCACAGTCTCTGCCCACGAAGGGGCTTCCTAGTGTGTGGAGAACTTTCCTCCTTCACAGCTCTCTCCCACTGGTGCAGATCCTGTCCCTATTCTTTTGTCTCTGTGTTTTGTTTTTTTTTTTCTTTTGCCCTACCCAGGTACGTGTGGAGTTTCTTGCCTTTTGGGAGGTCTAAGGTCTTCTGCCAGCGTTCAGTAGGTGTTCTGTAGGAGTTGTTCCACATGTAGATGTATTTCTGATATATTTGTGGGGAGGAGGGTGATCTTCATGTGTTACTCTTCCTCAATCTTGAAGCGCTTTGGGCACAAGCTTTTAAACAGAAGGTCCACCTACAAAACTTGTCATTTGCCCTGCAAGCTTATAATGATGCCATTAAATCACAATCGGGTGTTAGCAGGAGTAATTAGGAATATGTTGTAGGGTTGCACACTCATAAGAAATTTTTTATGGGAGGGAGAAAATCTTAAGCATTCACTGTGGGAAGGATTTTTGAAAATCCAGCATTTCAGCCCTGAAGGCTTTTATTTAGCAAGAACAGCCAAAAGAGTTGTTTTAAATTTTTGTTTTTGTTTCTGACTTTAATTTGAAGGTTACGTGTCTTGCCTTTTTTATCTATGGCATTAATTGTTCATAGGAAAAAGGAGAAGAGACAGATGGATTCCAAGGGGATAATGGCTGAGTTTTTCCTCTATATTTTCCTTTAGGAATCAATTCTAAGCTTCAGTTTGAAATCATGCCAGGCGCTTTATTCGGGTTGTTCGAGATAAATTCTGACACTGGGGAGGTGGTGACAACCACCACACTTGACAGAGAAGTTCAGGAAGTCCTCACCCTTCAAGGTAAGGGACCTCTTGACTGTGCTAAACAAACAAAAACAAAAATAGGCAGCAGGCCATTGAGAGGTGAAATTTTACATTTCAGTAAGTTGTCTTTAAATAAAATATTATTGACCCAGTGCTACCCGGTTAATTTGGTCTGTTGCTGTCTGGTTAGGGCAGCATATTTTAGGTATGAATTAATGGCCACCATCTGTGCCGTCTTTTGTTCCTTGTCAGTACTTGTACGTGATGGGGGAGCCCCTGCTCTGTCTGGGACTACAACAATCCTCTGCACTGTGGGAGATGAAAACGATCATGCACCGGAGATTATTGTCCCCAGGCATGACATTGAGGTTCTGGAAAACCAAGAGCCAGGGCTTGTCTACACTGTTTTGGCCTCTGATATGGATGCTGGCAATAACGGAGCTGTCAGGTATCACATAATTGGTAAGTATTATCTTTATTTAAATCCCCCCCTCCCCAGGATACCAACTCGGTTGACACACACTTCATGGAATGCATTCAGCATTTGGTATCTAGTGCAGTGTCTACAGAACTCACACCTGCTAAGAACTGATTGGTGCCCTGGGTCTCCTCTCCTCTTCCCCACAGCCACCCTGATCCAGTGCCCTCCAAACTCCTCAAAAATCTGCCCTTGACAACTCTCACTGTTAGTAATCCACTAATATTAGTGCATGTACAGATGGAACAGATAGCTTTTTTTTTTTTTCACTTTTTTCTATTTTCACTTCTCTCGTATGATCACTTATTTTTATTATTTTAAGCAGTCAAGACTTTCTTTCAGGCCTAGAGGACATGAGTAGAAAAACAATTCCCAGATCTGCAGACCAATAAAGACTTCAGATCTACAACAATACCCCAGAGATCAAAGTCTTTAGGAACTTCTACACTAGAAGATAATTTTGTAATATTGTTCCCTTCAGATGAGAAACATAAGGTTTCTGGCAGAATAATGTTAGCATTAGCATGGCAAGCTTGAGAAGGCCACATCTTATTCACCTGAAAAAAAAGTGAAGAATCCAATTTTTAGCACATGTCAGAGTACACATGGAATGATATGAGATGAGGCTAGAGTAATGTTTCAGAGACTGCTTCTGATGAAGGGAAGCTGTTTAATAAAAAGAGCTTTAAGACTAGCTTCTGGAAGTTATCACTCTCTATTTACTAAAAATCCTATAACCAAACCATGTTTTCTATGTACCACCCATTTTACTCCAAAATGAGAATAGTTTTATTGTCTTTTTCCCTGATTATAAAATGATATATGATTGTAGAATATATGTACAATTTATGAAAAACAAAATAGTAAGCAAAAATCTTATATCTTACAGAGATAAGTAACTTGATATTTTTGAAAAACACTTTTCCATGAACCTCAGAGAATGCAGACACCAATCTTACACTATTGAATAATTTATGTATGCTATTTCGTTATCTTATTTTAAAACCAATATACTGTATAAATGATTCATGTCAGTGAATATACACATATATTAGCATTTCTAGTATGCATATGTATAACATCATTTATCTCACTCATCCCCATTTATGCTAATTTAATTATTGAACAGTCTACTATTATAAAAATGCTGTAGTGGACACACCCAATTACTTCCTTATGATAAATGTAACTGGATTATCATGTCCAAGGACATATCTATCTTAAATGTTTACACATATTTCATATTACCATCCAAAAGAATGATACTCCCTCAAAGTAACTTTGAGGAGCCCAATTTTAAGAATAAGGCCAATTCTTACCTCTTTCTTACTGTTGCAGTGGAATAGATGATTTTCCTCCTCTGTAAACTCTACCTGTTTTCTAGAACTTCTCAAACCAATTGTGGTTAAGGACCAGGGTTTGTGTTTTTTGAAATTTCCAGTCTGTTGTGACTGATACTTTTGTAAAATCCAATAAATATAAATTACTGGGAGAAAAAATCAAAGGCATACAAAATGCAAGCCCCAGTTTTTAAAAACTATTACTGTATTATGGAGACATAAGATTATTCTCTCATGTTGCTATAAAATTTTCTAAATGCTTACTCTTAATTTCTTTGTATTTATCTTGTTGAGGACCAGCTACAAATAATCCTCAGACAGCACCTGTCCCCTCTCACAGCATCAAGGACATTCTTTTTGACCATTCACTTCCCTTTCCCAGATGGTCAACAGTTCCTCTCTACTGGCTTTTCCCATCAGTATTTCCCATCTTGAAAAGCATAGATGTCTCCCTTCACTCACTGTCTCTTTTCCTTCACAAACAAACTTCTTAAAAATTGTTGTCTACACTCTGGTTTCTGTGTCTTTACTTTCATTTCTTAGCCTGCTGTAAAATGTGTTCCACTGAAGTCACTCCACCGAAACTACCCTTTCCAGAGACATAAAAGATCCCATTGTTGCCAAATGCGTTGGATCTTTTTCAGTTCTTAATTTAATTGTATTGCTTTATGTCTTTGTGCACCATGCCCTGGACACTTGGTCTCACCTTGACTTCAGAAAGCCACTTACTTTCTTTTGGTCCTTCATCTGTCTTTCTAGACAAGTCTTCCCAGCGTCCTTGTTCTTCTGGTGGTTCTCTGACTTGTCAGAGTTTTCTGGATCTTTTTGGCATATTTTTCTTTTCTCATAGACACACTCTTTCTGGTCATTTCGTCCAGTTCCTGTCTTCAGCTACCACTGGACCTCAATATCTCCCTATCTTGACTGTACCCTAGATCTAAGTCCCATTAAAGGACATTTTAAAAATTGAAGTATAGTAGACTTACAGTTGCAGATGTACAACATAATAATGCAATGTTTTTATAGATTACACTCCATACAAAGTTATTATAAAATATTGAGTATTCCCAGTGCTGTGCATTACATCCTTGTAACTTATTTTATACCTAGTAGTTTGTACCCATGATTCCCCTTCACCCACTTTGCCCCTCTCCATGACTCCCAATACTATGTTAAATAGAAGTGATGAGAGTGGGAATGCTTGTCTTATTCCTGATCTTAGAGGAAAAGTTTTCAGCTTTTCAATGTTGAGTTTGATGTCAGCTGTGGGCTTGTCATGTATGGCCTTTATTATGTTGAGGTATGTTTCATCTTTACCAACTTTGATAAGAGATTTTATCATAAATGGATGTTGAGTTCTGCCAAATGCTTTTTCTATGTCAAATGAGATGATCATATGGCTTTTATCCTCCCCTTTTTTGGTGTGGTGTAACACCTTGATTGATTTGCAGATATTGAACCATCCTTGCATCCCTGGAATAAATTTCAATTGATCATGATTAAAAATCCTTTTTATGTATTGTTGAATTTAGTTTGCTAATATTTTTGTTGAGGGTTTTGCATTATGTTCATCAGGAATATTGGCCTGGTAATTTATTTTTGTAGTGTCTTTGTCTGGTTTTGATATTAGGGCTTCATAGAATGAGTTTGGAAGTGTTCCCTTCTCTTCAATTTTTGGTATAGTTTGGGAAAGATAGGTATTAACTCTTCCTTAAGTGTTTGATAGAAACCCTCAAATTCTGGTCTGGTCCTACTCTGAATTGTTTGGAGTTTTTTGATTATTGATTCAATTTCATTACTTCGGTCTTGGAAGTGTGTATGTTTCTAGGCATTCTTCCATTTCTTCTAAGTTGTCCAATTTGCTGCTGTATAACTGTCAATAGTATTCTCTTATGATTGTATCTCTGTGATATCAGTGGTAATTTCTCCTCTTTCGTTTCTAATTTTATTTATTTAGACTTTCTCTTCTTTCCTTGATGAGTCTGGCTAACAGTTTTATCAATTTTGTTTATCTTTAAAAAAAGCAGCTCTTAGTTTCACTGAGCTTTTCTTTTTTTTGTTTTTTGGTCTCTATTTTATTTACTTCTGCTCTCATCTTTATTATTTCCTTCCTTCTGTGGACTTTGGGCTTTGTACTTCTTTTTCTAGTTCCTTTAGATGGAAAGTTAGGTTGTTTATTTAAGATTTTTCTCGTTTCTTGAGTTAGACCTGAATTACTATAAACTTCCCTCTTA
This sequence comes from Balaenoptera physalus, assembly GCF_965194825.1. Classification (NCBI taxonomy): domain Eukaryota; kingdom Metazoa; phylum Chordata; class Mammalia; order Artiodactyla; family Balaenopteridae; genus Balaenoptera; species Balaenoptera physalus. The sequence continues at coordinate 39,646,906 of NC_138884.1, read as the reverse complement.
GAACTGCTTTTGCTGTGTCCCATAGATTTTGGAAAGTTGTGTTTTTCTCTTCATTCATCTCAAGGTATTTTTTTTTATTTCCTCTTTGATTTCTTTGTTGACCCATTGGTTTTTTAGTAGTATGTTGTTTAGTCTCCACATGTTTGTGTGTTTTCCAGTTTCCTTCCTGTAATTGATTTCTAGTTTCATACCACTGTGGTCAGAAAAGATGCATGCCTGATATGATTTCAATCTTCTTAAATGTACTGAAGATTTTTTTTTTGTGGCCTAGCATGTGATCTGTCCTGGAGAATGTTCTATGTGCACTTGAAAAGAATGTGTTTTCTGCTGTTTTTAATGGAATGCTTTGTAGATATCTATTAACTCCTTCTGATCTACTGTGTCATTTAATGTGTCCCTTATTGATTTTCTGTCTGGATGATCTGTTCATTTATGTAAATGGGGTATTAAAGTTCTCTATTGTTATTGTATTTCTGTCAGTTTCTCCCTTTATGTGTGTTAATATTTGCTTTATATAGTTAGGTGCTCTTGTACTAGGTGCATTTATGTTTATGAATGTTATATCTTCTTGGATTGACCCATTTATATGATGCCCTTCTTTGTTTTTGTTATTAACTTTGTTTTAAAGTCTATTTTGTCAGATATGTGTATCGTTATCCCAGCTTTCTTTTCATTTCCATTTGCATGGAGTATCTTTTTCCATCTTTTTACTTTCAGGTGAATGTGTCTTTAGATCTGAAGTGAGTCTCTTGTAGGCAGCATATAGATGGGTTTGTTTTCTTATCCATTCAACCACCCTATGTCCTGTGATTGGAGTATTTAATCTATTTACATAAAGTAATTATTCACAGATATGTACTTACTGCCATATTGTTACTTGTTTTCTGGTTGTTTTTATAATTCTTCTCTGTTCTTTTCTTGTTCCTTTAGTCTATTCCCTCGCAGTTTAACTATTCTCTTTAGTTTTATGTTTGGGTTCTTTTCTCTTTGTTTTTTTTATATCCATTGGAGATTTTTGATTTGTGGTTACCACGAGGTTCATATATATCAACTACATATAGTTGTTTTAAACTGATAGTGTTTAAGTTCAAACACATCCTAAAAGCTTTACATTTTTCACTCCACTCCCAACACGCTTTATGTTTTGGTGTCATATTTTACATCTTTATTTATATCCCTTCAGTGTTTATCATAGTTATTGTTGATTTTATAATTTTTATCTTTTAACCTTTGTACTAGCTTATTTAAGTGGTTGATTCACTGCCTTTACTATATATTTATATTTATCAGTGAGATTTGTTTTCTTCACATCTTTAAAAAAAATTTTTTTAATAGCCTTTTCTTTTTCACTTAAAGAAGACACTTTAACATTTCTTGTAAGGCCAATTTAGTGGTAACAACCTTTTTAGTTTTTGCTTGTCTGGGAAACTCTTTATCTCTCCTTCAATTCTGAATGATAACCTTGCTGGGTAGAGTGTTCTTGGTTGTAGGGTCTTTCCTTTCAGCACTTTAAGTATGTCCTGTTACTCCCTCTGGCTTGCAAGATTTCTGCTAAAAAGTCAGCTAATATTTATCGTGGTTCCCTTGTATGTGACTCTGTTTTTCTCTTCCTGTCTTTAAATTCTGTCATTCACTCTTTAACTTTTTCCATTTTAATTATGAAATGACTTAGTGTGAGTCTCTTTGGGTTCATCTTGTTTAGGCCTCTCTGTGATTCTTGGACCTGGATACATTTCCTTTTCAGGTTAGTGATGTTTTCAGCTATAATTACATCAAATATGCTTTCTGCCCCTTTTTTCTCTCTCTTCCTCTCTGACCCCTATAACACAAATATTAGTATGCTTGATATTGTTCTAGAGGTCCCTTAAATAATCCTTATATAACTTTTTTTCTTTTTGCTGCTCTGATAGGGTGATTTCCACTATTCTGTCTTCTAGGTCATTTATGTGTTCCTCTGTATCACCTAATCTGCCGTTAATTCTTCTAGTGTATTTCTCCTTTCAGTTATTGTATTCTTCAGTTCTAATTGGCTCTTTTTTATATTTTCTAGTTCTTTGTTGAAGTTCTCACTGTATTCCTCTATTCTTTTCCTAAGTTTGGTGAACATTTTTATGACTATTGCTTTGAACCCTTTATCAGGTAAATTACTTATCTCTGTTTCATTAGGCTTCCCTCCTCCCCATCCCAGTGTTTTATATTGCTCTTTGCTTTAGAACATGTTCTTGTGTCTTCTCATTTTGTTTGACTCTCTATCACTTTCTTCTCATTGTGTTTGTTTGTCTCTATGAAATTAGGTAAAACATAGCCTTCTAGGTCTTGAAATCATGTCTTTGTGTTGGAGCAGTTGGAGCATCCCTATGCAGTTTGCCTATGCCCAGTAGCTTCAGTGGTAGAGCTGGATCTAAAGTTATCATGGGACATTTCTTTTGGGATGTGCTAGCTGTCACTGCCCTGTTAGGGGGTGGGGTCAGGGTCTGAGGGGCTGGGGCCACAATCCTGAGTGAGCTTAGTGTCTCCTTGGTGCTATAGTCGTTTCTGCCTTGGCCAGGGGTGGGGCTGGGACCCAGAGGGCTGGAATAGGAGGCTGGTGCAAGCCCTGGCTTCTCCCAAGGTGCACTGATGGTTTCTGCCTTGTCAAGGAGTGGGGCTGGAGCAGGAGGGGCTGAGGTAAGAGCCTGTCTCAAACAGGGGTAAGGTGCACTGGAGCAGTAATAGCAGGCTGGCCAGAGCACCAGGCATGTTTCAGTCTGCTGCCTCTGTGCTGGGACTGGGAACAAACAAGTGAAAGTCCACACTCTTCAAGAGCAGAGTCTCAGTTTCCTACAGGCTTCCATTAAGCCCCACTGGTTTTCAAATCACCTAAAGGGGCTTGTATTCCCAGTGCTGGACCTCAGGGCTGGTATGCCCAATGTGGGGCTCAAACCCCTCACCCCTGAGGGAGGATCCCTGAGCCTGTGAAATCCTTCTCTTCTTCTGGGTCACACACCAGGGGTGTGGGTCCTGACTAGATTTCTTCTCCTCCCCTCCTACCAGACTCCACATGGTTCTTTCTTTGTAATCTTGGTTGTAGAAGAACCATTCTGCTAATCTTCAGGTCAGTCTCAGAGAGAGTTTCTCTTTATGTAGTTTTGATGTCTTCCTGAGAGAAGGTGAGCTCAGACTTTTCCCACTCCACCATCTTGATCCTACCTCCTAATAAATTTTTATTTTCCACTCTCTCTCTCCTTCTTTTTACAGTGAGAAAGCAGAATCAGGATCAGTGCCTTTGACCAGAAATAGCATTTTTGTTCACACTTTATGTCCTGTGTTGGACTGTGGACTTTGCTCTGTGTCATCCTCACTCCAGAACTCCCCATCAAAGGACATATTTGTATGACTCTCATACAAATGTAAAACTAACAACTTCCAAAGATTTTTATTCAACTCATTAGCTAATAAAAAAACCAAAAAGATGTTAAAATTAGTTCAAGGAGAAATGTAAGAAACACACACATACACACACAGAGAGAAAATAAGAAATTTTGAAATGCAGAAGAGGTCTATCCATAGTATAGTAATCAATTTCATTCCACTAGACACAATTAATTTGAATTTCTGTGAACAAGAACCATTCTCATTATGTATTAATTTTCAACAATTTACAGAGATAAAATACCTGGAAGACAACTCAGATGGCAAAGCCAGACTAGTCACACCCTAATCTTTTTTTTCTTTCACCCCTAGGACACCCACTTATTTTTTCCCTTCTGTTTCAAATTGTTTCACCATTTTTTCTGACAGTCTCAAGGACCCAATTTTTATATATAGCAGCATCTCATTATCAATGTGTCCAAAACTGAACTTAACATCACTCCCTTTTCACTCACTTCATCATGGTCTGGCTTCTTCTAGAATCTCTGCCAGTGATCTTCAGCCTTTTTTTGTTCAACATGCCCTTAAAAAAATCTTGTTACAGATGTAAGCACTCAAAATCCTTGTTCACATTTTTTACATGGGAGACAGATTGTTGTTATAGTAGTAACACTTATTTCTTAAACTCCTTCTGCGTTATATGCCCCCAAATCAATTAATGGTCTTTATTTTTTATTTGTTTACTACTTATGAGCTTGAATAGGTCCTAAAATTTAGTTCATAGCAAAGACCCTCTCCAACATAAAAAGGATGTCTTTCCCAGGCATTAACGTCAGTCCCTGTTTCAACATGAAACACCAATATTTGGAATCCCCCTTTGCTTGGTAGCCTAGAAACTTTCACACACTTGTGTGGTACACCTTGGTCAGGTTGGGAGGGGTGAGAGGTGAACCTTTCTTTTATAATTTTCAAGAAGGGTGATTATAAAACTGATTTGGGGAAGGACAAACCCATGAGATCACAGGGGTTTTCTTAGGCAGAACAATTTTAGGAATAAAGATATATAAACTGAACTTCTGGAAATTACCTTAAAATTTACCTGTTTCCAGATACTCCTTAGATAAATTAATATAACCCCAGGGTCCTCAGACCTCATTTTAAAGACAGCTGGTCTTGACACCCTTGAGTCTTGACACCCTTGAGTCTTCCCCCTAAGCCGGATTATGAGTCTTCCCTTCCTTACTCCTTATTGTCCTCCTCTATATCTCTGGGGTGTGTCCACTTCCTCCAGGGGCATATTATTGCAGAACCTCCTCATTGCTCACGTAGATACCATGGTAACCTCCTAATCTTCCTCTAGTCTAATCAAGCTCTGACACTGCTGCCCTGTACTCTTCCTAAAACAGAAATGTGATTCATGACGCTTTCCTGTCTACAATCCTGCAGGGCCTCCCAATAGATTTTAAGATAATATAGTCTTCAGCAGTGTACACAGGGAAGTTCATGATCGGATGCCTGCTTATCTTCCAGATTTATGTTTTTGCCACTGTCGACCCTCTGTCTCCCTACCCTCTACACTCAAATACCCAGAGAACCCAGTGTTCTAGTCACACTAAAATATTTGCAACGATTAATTTGTCATATTCCTGGGACTTAACCCAGGTTTGTCCCTCTTCCCTCTCCCCTCCACTGAGACTTGTAGCCTGGCTTCCTCCCCTTTAAGAGTTAGTTTTGATGTCATTCTTTCTAAGAAGCATTTCCTGGCCATCCTAGCACCAGACCCTGTGCTCATCCTCTGTGCTTCCCAGCGCCCTGCACGTGCGAGTTTCACACTGTATTTTAATGTTCAGGTACTGACCTGCCTTTCCTCCTGGACTGTAAACTCTTGGAGGCCAGAATCACATCTTCCGCTCCTCGTATTCCCAGTGTCCAGCACATACTTGGTACATGACAGGTGTTGTTGAAATGTTTACTGAGGGAATGAATTGCTTTATCAACCACAAATGTCACAGAAATGTAGTTTGTCTCACCATCCCTGTGTTTGGTACAAATTAACACATCTTATGAAGACGTACAAATGCAGTCCCTTCTCAGCCCCCAGCACTACCTGTGGCTGTTGTTTTCTCAGAATGCTGCTCCACTTCTTCCATCTGCCTCTGGTAGGCTCCAGTAAGTTCCCACACTATTGGGAATGGAATGGTGCCCCTCGTCCAAGAATGTGGCTGGTAATTGAACCGCATTTTCCCAACTAATTTTTAGGGTGACTTTAACATGCCTTTGGAAGCTTTTTATCCCTGTGTTCAGTTTAAAATTTTATTCTACTTGGTACCATGTACAATAGCAAAAAGAACATTTTTTTTGAAGGATATAGAGAAGAATAAAACATAATCCTGGCTTATGTTATGGAAGAGATAGACAAATGTTTCAGTATCTCTAACAGAAGTGTTATGATTCATGCACAGAAGACGTGGAATATAGAAGAGACCTTACTGCAGTAGTATAACCGGCATTCAGTCTGTAGTAACATTTGGGGAAATTACAGATATGCTGTCGTACATCAATCTGTTATTTTTTTATTGATATCTAAATATGGACATTGTATCCTGTTGCTTATACCTGACTACTGTTTTATTTCATGTAAAACATACATTTTAATCCTCCCAAGAGGAAAAATATATTAATATAAAAAGTTGAAGTTGCACACAAAACAAATCATACTGCTGCAAATCAGTCAAAGCAAGTGTTCGAATTACTGATTGAATTAAGATAAATACTGAATTATATTTTTTTGTTTACTTCCTAATAATAGAAACTTCATGAGGGCAGGGACCTTATCATGTACTTACAAAAGTACTTACAAAAGTTCTAGGATGTAATAATCAGGAAATAAATATTTGTTGAATGAATATATATATTCATGGCAAAGGGCTGCTACTTTTTGAATTCAAATGTATTTTGAATTTGTTTTCTTTACTAGATGGAAATACTGATGAGTACTTTGCTATTAATGAAACATCAGGAGAACTCTCAATTACTCGTGCTTTGGACCGGGAGCAAGTCAGCAACTTCACCCTAGTCATCCTGTGCTCCGATCTGGGGGATCCACCCCGCAGCTCCATGGTGCAGCTGCAAGTCAGAGTTCTGGACGACAATGACCACAGTCCTTCCTTCTCCAGGCTCCATTACCAGGCCTCTGTGAGAGAGGATGCTCAAGTGGGAACCGTGGTTCTTGTGCTTTCTGCTGTGGACAAAGATGAAGGCCTGAATGGGAAAACTGAGTATTCTCTGGCAGATGAGGCTTCCGGGGCATTCACCATTGATCCCGTAGTGGGCACATTGAGAACCAGCCACATCCTTGACCGAGAAGCCAGAGCTGAGCATACATTTAAGGCTGTGGCCAGAGACTGTGGTGTCCAGGGTTCAAGAAGCACCACGGTGATCATAAAAGTACATGTCACTGATGTTAATGATAATGATCCAGTTTGGGAACAGAACCCCTTTGATATTTTTCTTTCCCCCCAGTCACCTACTAACCAGATGACCGCCATCCTGAGAGCCAGTGACCCAGACTTGGGACCCAATGGAACTGTCATAATTAGTTTTGCAGAGCCCCAGTCAGTGTTTTCTATTAATGAATACACAGGAGAAATTCAACTTCAGCAAAACTCAGCTTCAGAATATTTTCCTATCTGGCTGCAGTTAAAAGTTGTGGACCAGGGGTTCCCAGCTAGGACAACCACTGGTCTCTTGGTCATTCACATGGAAGGAGAAGATATAAGGATTTCCTTCAGCCAGCATCTGTATAATGGGATTGTGCCCGAAAATTGTGAGGCAGGTGAGTGTCAAGTGTTTTGTACATTGTCCCAGTTTTGACAAAATGCTTAAAACTAAGGATTATAGAACGAGTGCTATCACGGTTCAGTTATGAATTTTTGAGTGCAGCCAATTCTTGATATGCCAACTTTCATTCAAAATATGTCATTAGAAAAATATACTCAAATACAGTAAAACACGCACACACACTCCCCTTTAAAGACAGCAAAAGATAGTAAAAATACTGAAAGATAAATCATTCAAGGCTCTTAAAGTTTAACTTAAATTTAAAATCTCAAATAAAAACCGTTTTATTTAAATGTTTATGAATTCTGAACAACTGTACATTTCCTAAAGTACTTTCCTAGAAGTACAATGAAAGGTGAAGTATGTTGTGGTTCAGTGACTGCCACTGCATGTCCTTGGGCAGCTGTATGTCTCCGCCTCAGTTTCCTAATCTGCAAATTAAGGATAAGTTTGGTGCCTACCTCATTAAGGTATAGGACTGAATAAGCCAGTTCATATAAAGCACTTAAAACAGTATCTGACTCAGAATCAACATGTAATATATGGGAACTGCTGTTATTATTATTATTATTATACTTCATTTTATATTATACTTCATTTTGATATAGTCAGCATTGCTTTCAATCAGTGCAGTAATATCTGATCTTCAAAGAATTTGGCACAGATTATACTACTCAGAACAGGCTTCAGTGAATTGTAACTATTTTTCCTCATAATGCTAAATTATTTTTCAGTTATTTCCCTACTCAAATGCATGCCATAATGGGAAACATAAAAAAAATTAATTTAAATGATCTTCCTAGCCCAAAGCAAAAAAACCCATTTGTATATAGTTGTGGATTGAAAGAAATCCAATCTAGGTAATTATATCTAACTAGAGAGTTGAGAAATAAATCTTCTGAACCTTTCAGCCAGCCAGAGGGCAAAGCACATGGACTCCAGGGCTGGGGAGAAAAGGAGTTTGCCTGCGACAGTCTGATGTGTGCTGTTTGCTTCCTCCAGTCATTTTTTTGTTTTTGTTTTGTCATTTTGGATTCAGTTTCACTTTATCCGTACCTACAACAACCACTATTTAAAAGGCAACCTTCATTTTTCTGAAATTGATCTATACATTTCATAGTGAAAATATTTTGTTACACATTATATTCTTTATGAAAAGAAAATACTCAATTTAATATCGAATGTCAAATTAGGGTTCTTCTCAGTTGCAGATTATTAACCTGACTTTGATCTTCTTTTGAATTATGGTTATCTAATGGGCTGCTTATTTGGAAGGCCCCTTGTTGATTCTAAACATAATTAAGGGTAAATTGCAATTACCTTAATTAAATGGAATAATAGCAACTTCCAAAATAACTAGAAATGTCCATCCATATACTTAGGTGTGATGAGATTTCTGCATAAGAGTTAAATGTTAAATAACATGAGATACTCCTTAGAGCTCTGTTTCTGTACCTCTGGAGAGGTATACATCCCAACCCCAGAGCAGAGCCTGATAGAAAGGAAAGGTGACATTTTCTAAATAATAACAGCGCAAAATATATGAGTCAATCTTGAAATTGATCTGATAAAATCACAGAATTTTTGAGCCCAGCTTTTGTCTGCAATGAACATATAAACACTTTTTTTCTTAAATACCCTTGACACATGACCTTTCAGTCTCTACTTGAATATTTCAGTGACTGAGAGTTTAGGACAGTGGTTCTTGAACTTGGGTGTGAAACAGGCACTCTGTGATGATCCCTGAAGTTTCTGCTTCAGTAGGTCTGGGGTCCAGGAACTGCCGTTTTTAACAAACTCTGCAGGTGATTTGATTGCATGACAATGTTGGAAAACCTTTTCATTTGAAAAGTCATTCCTGCATTAAACCCAGATCTGCCTCCTTTATGTCTGTTCACAAATCCTAGTCCTGCCCTCTGGAGCACTCCACTGATCTACACAGTCGCTCTTCAGATATTTTATTTGCTCCTTCAACAAAATTTTTATTGAGTATTATGTGTCAGGTCCTCTTCTATTGGGATATGTTAGTGAACTAAAAGACAAAGATGCTTGTCCTTGTGAGGCTTACATTCTAGCAGGGGTAAAGAGACAATATCAATGAATGTAATAAATAACTAAACTGTAGTGTATGTTAGATGGTTTTAAGAGCTATGGTATAAAGAAGCAGAGCAAGGGGTGCTGGGGGAGGGCACAAATGCAATTTTAGATAGCAGGTTAAGGCAGGCATCATTGAGCAAGTGACATTTGGGCAAAGACTTAAAGAGAGGAGGTAGCCATTCATATAATTGGGGGAAGAGCATTTCCGAAAAAAAAGGAGAAATCCAGTGGGAGCCTTCCTGGTTTGCTCAAAGAACAGCAAAGAGGACTGTGTGACTGAAGCAGAGTAAGCAAAGTGAAGAATGGTGAAAAATGAGGTCAGAAGCGAATAGACCAGGCAGGGCCTTGTAGATCACTGGGGGGTCTTTGGCTTTTACTCAAAATAGTTTTCCCGTCTCTAGTTCTTCACTTATTCTTCATGTAATGAGATTTCCAACCACAGCTAGTGAACATTCTCATCCAATATAAATTCTGCAGAGTAGTAGGCATTAAATAAATTATCACTCAAAAGAATTGGCACAGGACTCATCGTTGTGTCACACTTTTTCACATTAGTAAATGACATTTCTAAAAATTGAGTAATGTGCCTGGCCATTTCCTAATTAAGGTATCTTTTCTCAAGTCACCCACGATTAATTCGTTTGCAGTATTAAACCTAAATAAAAGTCAATATCTAAAGCACCCCAAAGAAAATATTTCGATATGAAATTAAGTTATGGGTTAGTAAGTATAATAATATTTGTGGTTGAATTCAGAAATGATTTAATAATAACCCTAATAAAAACTGCCGTGGAAGGGGAAATTATTCACCTGTTTTCATCTTTGCAGTGCACCGTTCATTTCTGTGTCCGAGACTCACTCTGTCGGTAGCGGTTGCCGTTACAGGAAGGAAGCTACCCCTACTTTGGTCTGTTTCCCATCACTCAACCTTCCGTCTACCCCCAGCCGTAACAGTTGGGAGTAATCAATGTGGTGAAGAGTAACCTGGTCTGAGATTAAAAAAAACTAGGGCAGAAGACAGTGAAGACTAAATTACTTTCTTACCTCTGAAGGTGGGCCTCCTGTTTCAGTTCATTCAGAAAAGCTAATGAATACATGGGCAGAAGCCTCTATTCTGCTATCGCATCATTGTGTTTTCTTTGACCTCTGATTAGAGTTGTCCTTCTTAGTCCTCTTGTATTTAGAATTACTGAACTAAATTTGACTGCTACCTTTTTAATAGAACTTAACACTCTTAAAATTTGTTTATTAAATCTTACACATAAGCAAGGTTAATACCTGGCAGTAATACAGCATATGGTACCCATAAATATCCAGGTAGATGTACATTTCAAGACACAGGAAGCAATGGGTTGGGACCTTGCCTTGAAGAGTAGCTATGACGTATGAAGGGCATGGAGCCTAAGGGGAGAGTAGCCTAAAAGCTGCAGCATATGACAGGAAGGAGAACAAGAGAAGGAAAGAATGGTGGTTAAGAAGGCTGTTGAATCTGATTAGATGCAGCTAACCTACACCGGGGTCGGCAGGATTCCCTAGGCCCCAGTGAACAACGATGACAAAGTGCATAACGTACTGATTGACATATGCCCCAAATATTTCAAGCTAGCCAAAGCTTTGCCTGGAGCATGAATTTCGTACATATTACCAGATCATATCATGGACACCAGAAGGTGATTTTTTTTTTAATTTGGATTCCAGTGGTTTTAAGAGATTGTAAATCCATTGATCAGTGTTAGAATGGCCTTGATATAAATTATTTAATAGCATTTTATAACTTCCAGAATTATTTCTGTCCCAAATAAATCTGCAATTTTAATCTTTATTTTCAAAAGAAGCATATGTGCCTATTGGAAGCTCACATCGTCTGTGGCTCACTCAAGCATCCCATCCGGCAGGCACCGCCTGACATCCCGAGTGAATTATGTTCTGTATCATCATAAATCCTATTACCCTAAACTGCTTTTAACATTTAGATTTTTTTAAAGAAAATAAAATGTTAAAATAAATAACTCCAGTGTATTTATATTTGTTTAACATTTCTTTCTTGGAAAGCCCACAAGTTTGAGTTTTGATTGACATTATTTTCATCTATTAACAACATTAAACTTAACACTTCAATTGTTTAAAACGGTACATAGTTCAATAATAGATTTATATATATATACATACATATATATAATTTTTTATAGTTTATAACCATTTTAGAAGAAACCCTTCAGTAGGTAAGGTCTCTTTAAGTCATGAAATGTTCATTTATTCACAGAAAGAGTTATTTCAGAAGGTGTCAGTTGCCTGTAAGAGAGAGGTTGGCCATACAGCAAGGTGACCAGAAAAGCTGAAGCCCAAATGATTCCCCACTCTTTACCCTTACCACTTGTTGTTCCTTTTCTACCCACATGAGAGGAAATATAACCATTCTGAATCTTTTTGAAGTGAAATATAAACCACTTGGTTGTCCGTGACATTCCAATCCATTAAACCATTTAAATGAACCTTCTAGAAGCCAGCTTTTATTTCTTCTGTTTCACTTCCAGAGCTTTGGTTATACCAATGAGGGTGAATCAGCAACCGTAGTCCCCAGTGTGGACTTTTCACAACTTCATGCATTTTTAATAATTACTAGAGAGGAAAAATTGAAATTATGAATTGCATTGATACCCTGATTAAAAATGGAAGAGTCAGACATTAAAAGACTTGAGATAAAATGAAAACATGATGATGATACAGGAGTGCATTCCAACTAGTAAAATATATTTACTATTGTCTCATAAACAAATTAGATCTTGATATTTTGAAGGAAAACTTTTCTTCTGGCCCTTTGGCAATCGATCCAGAATTCTGGCTCCTACTGTCAGTAAGGTTGGGCACATGTACGTGGAGTATGGACATTGCTCTAGGACTTAATGTAGCTGAATGAGTCTCTACTGCTTTCCTGTCCAAGATGGGCAAGTTCTCTTTCTCCTTCTAGAGAGTGGAAATAATAACAACTGACTCACAGAGAAACCATAAGGATCAAGTGAGGTCATGTGAATGTACTAGTCACAGTTTTCATTGTTATTGTTACCTTCTTTCTGTCCCAAATCCTTGATTGAATTCTATAAAGTTAGCTGGCTATACATTCGCACCAGAGCAACCAGTTGTTACTTAGTTATTTAACAGCAATGAAATATTTGCAGTTTCTAAATCCCTACCACTCCTTTCTGTTCCACCTGGTCCCCAAACCAGGTAAGAATTATAATTTCCAAAGTGACAGAGTTCCCATAATTTTGGAAGTGCTGTCTCTATGTCATCCACGGCTTTGGAACAGGGCCCAACGTATAACTTATGATAATGAAAAGAGGGAAGCAAATAGTATCTATCATTCCTATTCCATTCTTTAAGGCCAATCTCCTGTTTGGAATGAAATTCACTGGAATCAGTGCCATCTAACAAGCCATTGGCAAACTGTCAAATTCCATCACCTTACCTATGATTCTAAGATAGCTCTGGAGGAGACAGAAGGAGAAAGGCCTTACAAGGTCAAGTCCTCTCAAAAGAAGGTGAACATCTCACAAGGAATTTTTCATTTTTGTGAATTAACCCCAGTCCCACATCTGAGCCTTGCCCATCTGGCTCAAGGCCTCATCTTAACAAACCAGGGAGTTCTTCTCCTGAGGTTGGGGGTTACTAACTGTTAGGAAGGAGACTGATACATAAGCGAGAGTGCAGTTCCTTTATTTACAGAAGAACTATGATCGCCATGTGGATTATAGTAGTCATGTCAGGATGACCAGCTCTCTCTTTGTAGGAAAAAGGACGCAGGAACCCAAACTGTACTCAGAAGGTTGCTTGTTAATCCTAAATAGTTCAAGCAGGATGTGATTCAAGTGTTGAATGTCATCAGCCTGTGTTACCCTTTCTTCAGAAAGAACTCATGCAGCACTGCCAAGTAGAATTTTGTGATGCCTTCATGACTGTCTGGTCTTCCGTTGCTCATTAACTTGCTTTTTATTTTTTTACTTTAAAATTTTTTTATTTTATATTGGAGTAGAGTTGATTTACAATGTTGTGTTAGCTTCAGGTGTACAGCAAAGTGATTCAGTTATACATATACATATATCTTTTCTTTTTCAAATTCTTTTCCCATTTAGGTTATTACAGAATATTGAGCAGAGTTCCCTGTGCTATACAGTAGGTCCTTGTTGGTTATCTATTTTAAGTATAGTAGTTTGTGTATGTTAAACCCAAACTCTTAATTTATCTCCCTCCCCACCTTTTCCCTTTGGTAACCATAAGTTTGTTTCCTAAGTCTGTGAGTCTGTTTTGTTCTGTTTTGTTAAATAAGTTCATTTGTGTCATTTCTGCTCATTGACTTCCTTTTGGCCACACATACTTTCTTTTGGTGTCTTAACACCTCCATCAAGCCTTCTGCCATGGGAACGATTCTGTTTTTTCAGGTGATTTTGCATAACTCTCTTCTGAACCATTATATTTTGTTTAGTGATGTAACAGGGTTAATGTTTTTTAACAACTACTTTTTAAAGACTGTTTAGGTACACAGTAAAATTGAGGGGAAGATACAGAGATTTCTCATGTACCCCTTGCCCCAGTACATGCATCCCTTCTCTCATTATCAGCATCCTTCCCAGAGTGGCACACTTGTTAAAATCAGGGAACCTACACTGATACGTCATAATGACCCAAAGTCTACAGTTTACATTGGGGTTCATCCTTGTTGTTTTACATTTTATGGGTTTGGACAAATGTATAATGACATGTATCCACCATTATAGTATCATACAGAGTAGTTTCACTGCCCTAAAAAAAAATATGCTCTGTCTGTTTATCCTTTCCCCCATACCTCCAGCGCCAAACCCAGGCAACCACTGATCTTGTTATTGTCTCCATAATGTTGCCTTTTGCAGAATGTCACATAGTTGAAATCATACAGTATGTAGCCTATTAAAATTAGCTTCTTTTACTTAGTAATATGTGCATAAGTTTCTTCCATATCTTTTCACTGCTTGATAGCTCATTTCTTTTCAGCACTGAATAATATTCCATTGTCTAGATATTGCAGTTTATTTATCTACTCATCTACTGAAGGACATCTTGGTAGCTTCCAAGTTTTGGCAATTATGAATAAAAATGCTACAGAAACCAATGTACAGGTTTTTGTATAGACATAAATTTCCAACTCCTTTGGGTAAATTCCAAGGAGTTTGATTCCTGGGTCTTATGGTTAGAGTATGTCTAGTTTTGTGAGAAAATGCCAAACTGTCTTCCAAAGTGGCTGTACCATTTTGATTTTCCACAGCAATGAATGAGAGTTCCTGTTGCTCCACATCCTTGCCAGCATATGGTGTTTTCAGTGTTGTATATTTTGGCCATTCTAATAGATGTGTGGTTGTATCTCATTTTAATTGGCCTTTCCCTGATGACATATGATGGGGAGCATCTTTTCATATGCTTACTTTCCATCTGTATATCTCCTTTGTTGAGTGTCTTTTAAGGTCTTTTGTCCATTTCTAATCAGGTTGTTTGCTTTCTTATTGTTGACTTTTTAGAGTTCTTTGTATATTCTGGATAGTAGGCTTTTATCAGATATGTCTTTTGCAAATATTTTCTCCCAGAATATGTCTTGTCTTTTAATTCTCTTGGCATTGTCTTTTGCAGAGTGGAAAATTTTAATTTTAATAAAAACCAACATATTAATTCTATCTTTCAGGGATCCTGCCTTTAGTGTGGTATCTAAAAAGTTATCCCCAAACCCAGAGTCACCTAGGTTTCCTCCAGTGTCTAGGAGTTTTTTGTTTTAACATTTCGAATTTAGGTCTGTAACCCATGTTGAGTTAATTTTTTAAAGGGTGGAAGGTCTGTGTACAGGTTTTTTTTTTTTTTTGGCATGTGGAAGCATAGTTGTTCTACCACCATTTATTGAAAAGACTCTCCATTGTATTGCCTTTGCTCCTTTGTCAAAGATCAATTGACTGTATTTACATGGGTCTATTTTGGGCTCTCTATTCGCTTCTATTGGTCTATTTATCTATTCTTTCACTAATACCACACTGTCTTGATTACTGTAGCTTTATAGTCTTAAAGCTGAGTAGTGCCATTCATCCAACTCTGTTCTTGTCCTGAGGGTTAATATTTTTGAACTATATTGGTATTGCCTGTCTGTGGATAAGACCTTCCACCTATTCTGCAAGAGATATCCACTTGTTTTGGATACATTAGGATAGTTACAGCAAAAATGCAAAGGGAGAATATTCTGCCTTGACAAGCAAAATGGGTGGTCCTTAGTATAAACAAAGATGGCTCCTGAAGAAATCTGCCACATGGAAGGAAAGGAAAGCCCATTCCATCTACTTGCTGGGGAATGCAGGAAGGCTAATGAGAAAAGATGTAGGAAACAAGTGGTCAGCCACAAGCATCCAGCCCCCCCTTCCCCAAAGCTGTCATCCTGGAGGGAGCCAGTGAGACAGCCTAGGAAAAGCTAAAAGCAGAGGACACTTTGGAACTCTGGGAGGACACTGCCTCATGGGGTAGCTTTTTCCTAACATGAGTTAGTGGGAGCAGACTAAAATGGGCAACGTGTTTAGGTAAAAAGAAGGCACAAGTGAGTGTTCCATTCCTGTTTGGCTCTTGCAAGGCCTAGAAGACCCCTGCATAGTCCCAGCATTCCCACTGTGGACACAGATTAATGCATAGTACAGGCCAGCTGACTGCCATGAGGACCACGGCTGCAAGTGATGAGATGAGCTCCTCCCCAAATCTGTTGGGTAGACAGCTGAAACGCAGGGTTACATAACATGCCAAGTACCAAAAAACTGCAACATCAAAAACAGCTGCAGTGGGGCCAGGCCAGCAGGGTAGAGTTCTGAGCCTGTACATGTTGACATGAAAGATGAGATTCACTGCCTGGAGACAAATTCTAAAAGCCAGTGGACAGCACACAAAGATCCCACCTCATCACTGCCAGTCTCCCCCCCAGCGGTGTCATCTTACAGAGCAGCAGCAATGCAACAGGGAGGGAGCCTCAAAAACTGAGCATGCATCCCAAAGCTGCTAAGATTTCAAGGGAACAGACTGAGATGACATTAATAACATGTTAAGACGGTCATTTTTCTCTGTTGTCCATCAGGGTGGGGCCCCTAAAGAATATTAGACCCATCATAAGAAATATAGAAATGATTTTTTCTTTGCACATCTAAGTTGTACTATGTAAAACTGAACTCTGCTTCATTTATTTTAGCTCTTAAAGAGCACTCTTATCTCTGTTCTTGAGGATGCCAGATAAATGGTGACTGTATACACAATGTTGTGTGCTCAGTACTCATTTTTTTAAAGGTATAGGAAATGGGTGGTCATCCTTGTAAAGACCTTTGAACATCTCTTTCATCTCTTCTCTTACAAGATAGTTTTGATGATCAAATAAGCACTTTGTAATCTCCAAAACATTTTACTTCATTGTTACCAACAGTTATAAGTGTAAGACATGGAGATGAAAGTACAGCCCAGAGTAGCTGGGAGAAGCTTCCCACTATGAACAGAACCAGAAAAGAGCTTGCTTCTAGTAGGTGTTTACCAAATGCTTATTGAACTCATTTCACCATTTAACAGTTATACTTCTAAGAAAACAAAACGGATATGCTCAAATGAGAATAAAACCAGGCCAAAGAAAAAAAAAGATGAGGAAGACACTTAGTTCTGGGCAGGGGAAGTGGTCCACACAAAGGCGTGGGGACTCAAGAGCATGTGATGAGTTTACCATCCTGTGCAGCAAATCATCTGGAACAGCTAGACAGAGGCTCTCATGAGATTTCCAATGATGAGCTGGACCAGAGAGACACTGATGGCCTTTCAATTATCAAAAGAGTGACAAAACAAACTTTCATATTGTAGAAAACTCACTTTGGAGGCCTTGTGAAGAAGAGTGCCTTGGGAAATAGAGATGAGTTAGAAGGGTACTGTGGTAATCCACATGGTGAATGACAAGGGCCCAAGTAAAACTGCGGTGGTGGGAGAAGACAAGAGGGAATGTGGTCTCTGTGTTTCCAAGACAGCTGCGGTGGGACTTCTTGATTATTTAGATCCAGGGTTCTCAACCCTGGCTGCACATAGATACACCTGGGGAGCTTTTAAAAATTACTGATACCTGGACATCAACTCCCCCAACCCCCAAACCAATTAAATGAGAATCTTTGAAGATAGAACAGACATTGTGAATTGGTAGAAGCTCCCATGTAATTATGTGTGCAAGTCAGGGGTAAAGGTAGATAGAGAGAGGGCTGAGAAGAAATACAAAGTAATGCCAATATTTTACAGGAGTTGGAGATGCAATGCATCTACAGAAGAGATTGAGATGGAGAGGCCGAGGCACTGCTGACCATTCCTGGGAGGATGGTGTTAGAGAAACAGGAAGGTGGCACATTCCAGAAGCAGGGAGTGGTCAACCATATCTAATTTGTAGCTGAGGTTTGGGAAGATAAGGACTGAAATGTGGCTGTTAGCTCAATCGGAGGCCTGTCCCCAGAGCAGAAGTGAATGAGGTGGTGGGGTTACCACCCACTGGGAGTGGGGCTACGGCGCTTACAGAACCTTTCCACGGTGGGGCTGGGAAGAGTGTTACCTGAGATGGTCTGAGGATACCATCTTGGCATAGGTAAGTAAGAACATGGTAGAAAGGAAGGCATGTCTGAAAAGATAAGTCTGTGCATCAAATATAAAGGATAAGAGAATGACACAATTAGCAAAATAAAGAGCTGGAAAAGTTCAGGAATGAAATTCTGAGGAGTAAGTTTGAAACTCTGTTGAAATTGTTCAGAATGTGGCCAAGAATAAAGACCAGTAGCCGAGACCTCCCAAGTGAACCAGAGTCGGCCGTGGCTGTTTACAAGAATCGTGTGCAGCCAAACAGACTTCAGCAGCTTTGGAGAGGATTGTGAAATTTGGAGAGCACCAAGTTGCTAGAACTTAATATTTTTAGAAACCAGAGTATAGACGAGTGCAGAGTGAAGTGGAGATGGGGAATTCAGCCATTTTTGACAAGGCTGGGCCATGAAGGGACAGAAAGGAATGTTGCAATAGCTTTAAGAGCCCTGAAGATCAGAGGGCTATTTTATTTTGTTTTTGAAAGCTGAAAGAGATTTAGACATTGGTGATTTACTGCACTTTAAAGTCTACAAAGAATTTTCGTTTACATGTAAGTCAGAAACAACAAAGCACTTAGAAATATCAGAATCTCCATTCATTGCTTTCTGGTCTCAGTCGGTACCTGTCGTTTGTGGAGGCTAACCCCGCTTTCAGATTATTTTGAGGGCAGCAGTCCTGTCTCCCTGAAAAGCTGCTGTGGCAATCAAATGGACTTATTAAAATTAACCTCATATAAGGCATTTCTTATAGTCTAAGTGAAACATTTTTAAGATTTTGGGGGCCACATTTTATTTGTTTCTTGAAATAATTGGAAATGTGCTATCTCATAACCAAAGTTGATCACTCATATAAAAAATTGTGTAACCTTTCTTTCTGGACATGTGCAGGCTCTGGATTCTGGCTGACTTTCGGGTTCCAGGAGCTGAACGAAGAATAACGATGGGCCTTAAAAGTGCAGGGAATATTAAGTCTGATTATCAACCTGGGGATGCAGCCTAGACAGGGAATGGCTGGAAAATGAGGGGAGATCAGCAGTGGCCGGTCCACAGGCAAGATCTGGAGTCTAACCCAACAACGAAGCAATAGTGAAGATTCTCAAGCTCATGTGTTGAATCTTTATGTTTCAGTTTTCTGTAAATTACAAAATTGGAGAGGAAGTAGGGGCTTCCAGGAATCATTTTAGCACTGCATTTCTCAAGGTTGTTATGAGTGCATTTTAAAATGATTAAATGAAGCCATTTACAGATAATCACTCCTTTTAAAATGTTGCCCACTAAAATCCATAATCCCATTAAAAAATATATTTCAGACTGTTTACTTCTCATTGCATGTATTAATTCTATATTGGTTTTCTTCCTCATCTTTCTTTTTCTAAAGTACATGAAAAGTCAAGAAGCACTTTTTATGACTTCCTCTATTATTTCCTTAGGTGTTCACAAACACAAATGTGTTCAAGATTGCATGCCTTTTACATTTTAAAACATAGTTTTTATCTGTTCACAAATTTTGGGAAATTACTCATTTTGAGCATTTTCCATGCTTTGTCTCATCACAGGGGTAGAATTTTTGGAAAGTCCTATGTTCAGTCATTTCTTGATGATGAGAAGGTGGGAAGGAAAAAAATCAACTCTTCTTTTTTTTTTTTTTGGCTGTGGTAAGAAACACATAAAATTTACCATTTTTAAGTGCACAGTACAGTAGTGTTAACAGTATGCATATCATTGTGCAGTGGATTTCTCCAACTTTTTCATCTTTCAAAACTGAAACTCTACACTTATTGAACAACTCTTTCCTCTCCCTCCACTCCAAGCAAGCACCATTCTACTTTTTGCTTCTAAGGGTTTGACTATTTTAGATACTTTATAAAAGTGGAGACATGCAGTATTTGTCTTTTTGTGGCTGGTTAATTCACATAATGTCCATCAATGTTGAGCCATAAGACAGGATTTCCTTCTTTTTTAAGGTTGAGTACTATACCATTGTATGTTTATACCACATTTCTTTACCCATTTAGCAACTTAAAGACATTTAGGTTATTTCTACCTCTTGGCTATTGTAAATAATGTTACAATGAAAATGGATGTGCAGATAAGTCTTTAAGATCCTGTTTTCAGTTATTTGGATATATACCCAGAAGTAGGATTGCTGGATCATATGGTAGTTCTAAGTTTAATTTTTAGAGGATCATCCACGCTGTGTTTCATAGTGGCTATACCATTTTACATTCCCACCAACAGTGTACAAGGGTTCCAGTTCCTCCTTACCTTTATTGACACGTTATTTTCTTTTTTTGTTTTTTTTTGGTTTTTTTGATAGCAGGTATTCTAACTGGTGTGAGGTGACATCTCACTGTGGCTTTGATTTGTATTTCCTTGGTGATTAGTGATGTTGAGCATCTTTTCATGTACCAGTGGGCCATTTGTATATCTTCTTTGAAAAACTGTCTATACAAGCCCTTTGTTCATTTTTCAATTGGTTTTGTTTTCTGTGGAGTTGTAGGAGTTCCTTATATATTTTGGAGATTAACCCCTTATCAGATATATAATTTGCAAATATTTTCTCCCATTCCATAGATTGCCTTTTCACTCTGTTGATTGTTTCCTTTGTTGCATAGAAGCTTTTTAATTTGATGTAGTCCTATTCATCTATTTTTGCTTTTGTTGCCTGTACTTTTGCTCTCATATCCAAGAAATTATTGCCAAATCCAATGTCATGAAGTTTTACCACTATGTTTTCTTCTAGGAGATTTAAATCCATTTTTAGTTAATTTTTTAAGTATGGTGTAAGATATTCAAATATATTTCTTTTGCAGTTATCCAGTTTTCTTAACACCATTTGTTAAATAGACTATCCTTTCCCTATTGTGTAGCCTTGGCATCCTTGTCAAAGATCATTTGAAAATATATGTGAAAGCTTATTTGTGGCATCTCTATTCTGTTCCATTGGTCTGTATATCTCTCTGTATGTCAGTACCATACTGTTTTGATTCCTGTAACTTTGTAATATGTTTTGAACTCAGGAATGTGAGGCTTCCAGCTTTGCTTTTCTTTCTCAAGATTGTTTTGGCTATCCAGAGTACTTTGAGATTTCATATGAATTTTAAGTTTTTTTTCTATCTCTGCAAAAAATGCCATTGGAATTTTGATAGGAATTGCATTGATTCTGTAGATTGTTTTGGGCAGTATGGACAGTTTAACAATATTAAGTCTTCTACTCCATGAACACAGAATGTATTTCCATGTATTTGGGTCGTCTTTCATTACTTTTAACAATGTTTTGTACTTTTTAGTGTATAAGACTTTCACCTTCTTGGGTAAGTTTATTCCTAATTATGTTTTGATGCTATTAATTGGAATTGTTTCCCTAATTTCTTTTTTCGATTATACATGGTTAGTGCATAGAAATGCGACTGATTTTTTGTGGAATGGATAAGGTTTTCTATATATAAGATCATGTCATCGTGTCATGAGAACAGAGATAATTTTACTTCTTTTTTGATTTGGATGCCTTTAATTTCAAAACTTAACTTCCCTGACTAGGATTTCCAGTACTATATCACATAGAAGTGGCAAGAGTGGACATCATTGCCTTGTTCCTGAGCTTAGTAGAGAAGCTTTCTGTTTTTCACCATTGAGCAGGATGTTTGTTATCTGTGGATTTTTTTATATATGGCCTTTATTATTTTGTGGTAATTTCCTTATAATACTTCTAGTTTATTGAGTGTGTTTATCCTGAGAGATTGTTGAATTTTGCCAAATACTTTTTCTGCATGTGTTGTGATTCTTAATCCTTTGTTCTGTTAATGTGGTGTATCACAGTGATTGATTTTCATATGTTGAACAATGATTGCATCCCAGGGATAAGTCTCAGTTGGTTATGGCACCTGATCATTTTAATATGCTGTTGAATTCAGTTTGCTAATACTTTGTTGAGGATCTTTGTATCTATATTCACCAGGGCTATTGGTCTGTAGTTTTCTTTTCTTGCAATGTCTCTGTCTGATTTTGGTATCAGAGTAATGCTGACCTCATAAAATAAGTTTGGAGGTGTTCTATCCTCTTTAAATTTTTTGGAAGAGTTTGAGAAGAACTGATGTTAATTCTTCTTTATGTGTTTGGTAGAATTCACCAGTGAAGCCATCTGTTCCTCTTTATTGGGAGGTTTTTGATTACTGATTCAATCTCCTAACTAGTTACAGATCTGTTCAGATTTGTTCTTTCTTCATGATTTGATTTTGGTAGGGTGTATGTTTCTATAAATGTATCCATTTCTTCTAGGTTATCTAATTTGTTGGTGTATAATTGTTCATAGTAGTCTCTTATGATACTTTTTATTTCTATGGCATCAGTTGTAATGTGTCCCCTTTCATTTCTGATTTTTCTTATTTGAGGCTTCTCACTTCTTTTTTCTTTTCTAGCTAAGGCATTGTCAATTTTACTGATCTTTTTAAAAAAAAAACAGGTTTATTGATTTTTAATTGTTTTTATACTATTTTATTTATTTCTACTCTAATCTTTATTTTTTTAATTCCTTCCTTTGTTTTGAGTTTGTTCCTCTTTTTCTAGATCCTTGAGGTATAAAGCTATGTTGTTGATTTGCAATCTTTCTTCTTTTTTAATGTAGGCAGTTACTGCTATAAAATTCCCTCTTAGTACTGCTTTTGCTGCATCTCATGTTTTGATATGTTGTGTTTTTGTTTCATTTGTCTCAAGATATTATCTAATTTTCCTTTAGATTTCTTCTTTGACCTGTTAGTTGTTAAAGAGCATGTTATTTAATTTTCATGTATTTGTAAATTTTCTAGTTTTTCTTTGTTGTTTATTTCTAGTTTCGTTCCATCATACTCAGAAAAGATAGTTGGTATAATCTTCTTAAATTTGTCCAGAATCTGTGGCCTAACATGTGATCTGCCCTGGAGAATGTTCCATATGCTCTTGAGGATACACTTGGGAATGTTTAATACACATGAGAATGTGTATTCTGCTATTGTTGGGTTAAGTCTTCTGTGTATGTCTCTTAGGTCTAGTTAGTCTATAATGTTGTTCAAGTCCTCTGCTTCCTTATTGATCTTTTGTTTGGTTGATATATCCATTATTTAAAGTGGGGAATTGAAATATCCTACTATTATTGTGTTACTATCTATTTCTCCCTTCAATTCTGTCAGAGTTTGCTTCATATGTTCGGGTGCTCTACTGTTAGGTGCATGTATACTTATAATTGCTTCTTCTTGGTGAATAGACCTTGGTGAACATCTTCTTGGTGAATAGACCTTTCTTTATATAATGTCCTTCTTTGTCTCATGACAGTCTTTGACTTGAACTCTATTTTGTTTGATATAAGTACAGCCATCCCTGTTGTCTTCAGGGTACCATTTGCATGGAATATCTTTCTCCATCCTTTCACTTTCAGCCTATGGGTGTCCTTATACCTAAAATGAATATCTTCTAGACAGTATGTAGTTGGAGTTTGTAGGTTATTTTTAATCCATTCAGCCGCTGAGTTTTTTAATTGGAGACTTTTATCCATTTATGTTTAAAGTAATTATGATCAGGAGGGACGTAGTATTGACATTTTAAAATTGTTTTCTGTATGTTTTGTAGTTATTTTGTCCCTCTTTTCTTCTCTTGCTGCCTTCCTTTGTATTTCATTGGTTTTTTGAAGTGTCGAGCTTTGAGTTCCTTCTTATTTCCTTTGTGTTTCTTCTATAGGTGTTTTCTTTGTGATTACCATGGGGATTACATAAAACATCTTCTAGTTTTAGCAATCCACTTTAAATTGATAACAACTTAACTTTAATCACATACAAAAACTCTTCTCCTTTACTTCTCTCTCCCACTTTATGATATCAATTTCACAAGTTACATCTTTTTATATATTGGTCCATTAACATAGTTTTATACTTAAAGTTATATTTAATGCTTTTATCTTTTAAATTTTATACCAGAATTAAAAGTGATTTATGTACCACCATTACAGTGTTACAGGATTTGGTATTTGTCTGTAGATTTACCTTAAACAAAGAACTCTGTATTTTTGTTTGCTTTCACGTTGCTATCTAGAGTCCTTTTATTTCAACTTGAAGGACTTCCTCCAGCATTTCTTCTGAGACAGATCTAGTGGTGATGAACACTCTGAGCTTTTATTTATTGGAGGTCTTTATTTCTTCTTCATTTTTGAAGGACAGTTTTGTTAGATATAATATTCTTGGTGACAATTTTTTCTTTCAGCACTTTGAATAAATCATCCCACTCCCTTTTGGTCTACAGTTTTCATAAAGACTTTTTGGACCATCGACTGTTGTTGTTAGACTATATCTCTATGAGAGACTAGATCTAAGGTTTTCTATTCAGTCATCTTGCTGACGTGACTCCCAACTTTCTTTGCTTAAATGATTGAAATATGTTCAAGTGTATCAGTGGCTGGACATTTAAGATATAATAGATATTTCAAAAATCATCCAAATGTTTAAAAAAATCTTTCTCAAGTCAGTCATCTATAAGAAACTGCTTGCATTGCTTAGAAATAACAAAAGTATAACTCTAGAATTATTTACTCAGGGACAACTCTAAATAAAAGGTTCTCATAATTATTTTACCTAAATATATCCACAAATGTTGATTTTTATACTCCCACTGCATGTATTGTTTTATAATTCTGCCTTTAAATGAATAGTTCACTGTTGCTGTAGGTGGTGGTAGTGTTTTAACAGTATTTTTGTAAAGAAGAAAAGAACAAGAACATTAAATGTGTTATACATTTTTTATGCAATGTTAGACTTAAAATGAAATTCATAAAAGCCTGAAAATGTAAAAGGTAAATGCTTCTATATGTTTCACTTACCTCATGGAAATTGAAGGTACAGTATTGTTGGTTTTTTGTTTTTAACATCTTTATTGGAGTATAATTGCTTTACAATGGTGTGTTAGTTTCTGCTTAATCAGCTGTACATATACATATATCCCCATATCTCCTCCCTCTTGCATCTCCATCCCAACCTCCCTATCCCACCCCTCTAGGTGGACACAAAGCACCAAGCTGATCTCCCTGTTCTATGTGGCTGCTTCCCACTAGCTATTTATTTACGTTTCATAGTACATATACATCCATGCCACTCTCTCACTTCACCCAGCTTCCCCTTCCCCTTCCCCGTGTCCTCAAGTCCATTCTCTAAATCTGTGTCTTTATTCCTGTCCTGCCCCTATGTTCTTCAGCACCATTTTTTTTTTTTTTTAGATTCCATATATATGTGTTAGCATATGGTATTTGTTTTTCTCTTTCTGACTTACTTCACTCTGTATGTCAGACTCTAGGTCCATCCACCTCACTACAAATAACTCAATTTCGTTTCTTTTTAAAGCTGAGTAATATTCCATTGTATATATGTGCCACATCTTCTTTATCCATTCATCTGTTGATGGACACTTAGGTTGCTTCCATGTCCTGGCTATTGTAAATAGAGCTGCAATGAAGACTGTGTTACATGACTCTTTTTTTTTTTTCCTGTATTTAAAAAAGGTCATTATATTTTCACATACATTTTCTTGCAGACAATTTAACCATTACAATCAGAGATATCTGAAAGATTTTTATCGGATTGCCTGGTAGAAAAGAAAAAAAGGGTGCATACCCTCTATATTTTTAAATTATGGTAAGGTTAATATGAAACCTTTTTTTCCTGTTTTGTTTCAACCCTAGAGTTGCCTTAGTGTGTACAGTCTAATGAACATAATTTATTTCTGGATGATTAAAGATAATGAAGTGTCGTTAAGTTACTGGTAACTGTCTTAGACATAGTCTGTCGATTATGATTAGTTTTTTTTTTTTTTTACACACACACATACTGTATTTTATTTTTACAAGAGATAAATAGACTGACACCAAGCATTGTACATGGATGAGCACAACAAAAACAACAATGATTGCAATTACCAAACATGAAACACACTCATACTATGTCATAATATTGACATTCAGTCCAGTAATCCTCCACTGTAACAGCTCCTTTACTTTGCAGTGAAAATTGATTTGTATGTTCTTTGCCTCTGAGTCCTTGTGGGATTTTTTTTTTTTAATTCAGACAGAAAGTTACAAAAATTATACTCATCATCATCAGTTCACTCAGTCCCATGTAATTAATTTTTTTTTCATCTTGATCTTTTGTTAGCACTTTTATGAATTCATCAGTTTTTCATTAGAGTTCTGAAAATGCTTATTCATTCAGTTCAGCAGTACAGTCAGTTACCAGAAACCTGTATTTGTCAGAGTCTTCCATGAATTTCTTGAAGATGAAACCATTTTATAGGAACATATTTGCAAAAGCATCAGAGTACACCCAGAACTGTCTGTAAATGACAAAAGACTTAAAAATGACCACAGTTAAGGATTTGATGAAAGTTCATAATAATGCAATTGACAAGAAAATTAGTTATTTCTGAGATATACATTTTAAAGTAATAACTAGGATTATGACTTATAACATTATACCAGAACATATAAGATTTTTAGAAATTTCATGTAATGTCTGAAACATTTATATTAACATATTTCCATACAAATAACCCAATGAAAGTTTAGTATTAGCTGTTTTGTTTGTTTGTTTTTATACTGCATGTTCTTATTAGGCATCAATTTTATATACATCAGTGTATACATGTCAATCCCAATCGCCCAATTCAGCACACCACCATCCCCAGCTCACCGCAGTTTTCCCCCCTTGGTGTCCATATGTCCATTCTCTACATCTGTGTCTCAACTTCTGCCCTGCAAACCAGCTCATCTGTACCATTTTTCTAGGTTCCACATACATGCGTTAATATACAATATTTGTTTTTCTCTTTCTGACTTACTTCACTCTGTATGACAGTCTCTAGATCCATCCACGTCTCAACAAATGACTCAATTTCGTTCCTTTTTATGGCTGAGTAATATTCCATTGTATATATGTACCACAACTTCTTTATCCATTCGTCGGTTGATGGGCCTTTAGGTTGCTTCCATGACCTGGCTATTGTAAATAGTGCTGCAATGAATATTCGGGTGCATGACTCTTTTTGAATTAAGGTCTACTCAGGGTATATGCCCAGTAGTGGGATTGCTGGGTCATATGGTAGCTCTATTTTTAGTTTTTTAAGGAACCTTCATACTGTTCTCCATAGTGGCTGTATCAACTTACGTTCCCACCAACAGTGCAAGAAGATTCCCTTTTCTCCACACCCTCTCCAGCATTTATTGTTTGTAGATTTTTTTTGTTGATGGCCATTCTGACTGGCGTGAGGTGATACATCATTGTAGTTTTGATTTGCATTTCTCTAATGATTAGTGATGTTGAGCATTCTTTCATGTGTTTGTTGGTAATCTGTATATCTTCTTTGGAGAAATGTCTATTTAGGTCTTCTTCCCATTTTTGGATTGGGTTGTTTGTTTTTTTGATATTGAGCTGCATGAGCTGCTTGTAAATTGTGGAGATAAATCCTTTGTCAGTTGCTTCATTGGCAAATATTTTCTCCCATTATGAGGGTTGTCTTTTCATCTTGTTTATGGTTTCCTTTGCTGTGCAAAAGCTTTTAAGTTTCATTAGGTCCCATTTGTTTATTTTTTTTTTATTTCCATTAATCTATGAGGTGGGTCAAAAAGGATCTTGCTGTCAATTATGTCATAGAGTGTTCTGCCTATGTTTTCCTCTAAGAGTTTTATAGTGTCTGGCCTTACATTTAGGTCTTTAATCCATTTTGAGTTTATTTTTGTGTATGGTGTTAGGGAGCGTTCTAATTTCATTCTTTTACATGTAGCTGTCCAGTTTTCCCAGCACTACTTATTGAGGAAGCTGTCTTTTCTCCATTGTATATTCTTTCCCCCTTTATCAAATATAAGGTGACCATATGTGCGTGGGTTTATCTTTGGGCTTTCTATCCTGTTCCATTGATCTATATTTCTGTTTTTGTACCAGTACATTAGTGTTTTGATTACTGTAGGTTTGTAGTGTAGTCTGAAGTGCAGGAACCTGATTTCTCCAGCTCCGTTTTTCTTTCTCAAGATTGCTTTGGCTATGCGGGGTCTTTTGTGTTTCCATACAAATTGTGAAATTTTTTTGTTCTAGTTCTGTGAAAAATGCCAGTGGTCGTTTGATAAGGATTGCATTGAATCTGTAGATTGCTTTGGGTAGTAGAGTCATTTTCACAATGTTGATTCTTCCAATCCAAGAACATGGTATATCTCTCCATCTGTTTGTATCATCTTTAATTTCTTTCATCAGTGTCTTATAATTTTCTGCATAGAGGTCTTTTGTCTCCTTAGGTAGGTTTAGTCCTAGTTTTCTTTTTTTTTAATATTTATTTATTTTTGGCTGTATTGGGTCTTCATTTCTGTGCGAGGGCTCTCTCTAGTTGCGGCGAGTGGGGGCCGCTCCTCATCACGGTGCGCGGGCCTCTCACTGTCGCGGCCTCTGTCGTTGCAGAGCACAGGCTCCAGACTCGCAGGCTCAGTAGTTGTAGCTCACGGGCCTAGTTGCTCTGCGGCATGTGGGATCTTCCCAGACCAGGGCTCGAACCCGTGTCCCCTGCATTGGCAGGCAGATTCTCAACCACTGCGCCACCAGGGAAGCCCAGTCCTAGGTATTTTATTCTTTATGTTCCAATGGTAAATGCGAATGTTTCCTTAATTTCTCTTTCAGATTTTTCATCATTAGTGTATAGGAATGCAAGAGATTTCTGTGCATTAATTTTGCATCCTGCTACTTTACCAAATTCATTGATTGGCTCTAGTTGTTTTCTGGTAGTGTCTTTAGGATTCTCTATGTATACTATCATCTCATCTGCAAACAGTGACAGTTTTACTTCTTCTTTTCTGATTTGGATTCCTTTTATTTCTTTTTCTTCTCTAATTGTTGTGGCTAAAACTTTCCTAACTATGTTGAATAATAGTGGTGAGAGTGGGCCACCTTGTCTTATTCCTGATCTTAGTGGAAATGGTTTCAGTTTTTCACCATTGAGGACAATGTTGGATGTGGGTTTGTCATATATGGCCTTTATTATGTTGAGGTAAGTTCACTGTATGCCTACTTCCTGGAGGGTTTTTATCATAAATGGGTGTTGAATTTTGTAGAAAGCTTTTTCTGCATCTATTGAGATGATCATATGTTTTTTCTCCTTCAAGTTGTTAATATGGTGTATCACATTAATTTATTTGCCTATATTGAAGAATCCTTGAATTCTTGAGATAAACCCCACTTGATCATGGTGTATGATCCTTTTAATGTGCTGCTGGATTCTGTTTGCTAGTATTTTGTTGAGGATTTTTGCATCTATGTTCATCAGTGGTACTGGCCTGTAGTTTTCTTTCTTTGTGACATCTTTGTCTGGTTTTGCTATCAGGGTGATGGTGGTCTTGTAGAATGAGTTTTGGAGTGTTCCTCTCTCTGCTGTGTTTTGGAAGAGTTTGAGAAGGATAGGTGTTAGCTTTTCTCTAAATGTTTGATAGAATTCGCCTGTGAAGCCATCTGGACCTGGGCTTTTGTTTGTTGGAAGGTTCAGTATTGGTTTTTATGTTTTACCATTTTTACCTTGATGTGAAATGAGCAGTAATTGTATGTTTTATCTAGATGCCCAGAGACAGACTTTTACTTAATATGTGTACAATAAGGCAAGACCTAGAAGAATTCCAGACCCTTTAGTTATTTCCTATTTTCTCAGGCAATCTCAGATTTAATCTTTTTGCTGACTTCAGCATCTAATTTGTAGTATTTTCATTGAATGATATTTTTTTGTGTGATACTGTTCCATTTGATATTATGAACATTTTATTTGCAATAAAAATAGGATTGTTCCTTTCATGAGAGAGGCCATATGTGATTCTTATTTGCAATTCTGTACTCATCTTTGTTCTTTTGCATACAAGCAATCTCCATGTTTTCTTTTGTGATTGGGCATGTAATAAGCATTCCAACCCGTGAGGAAAAGACCATCAGCAAGACCGTACATCTTGCCCTTGTGGCTGTTTCTCTTCTTACTGCCATTCTTAAGAATATGTGACAAGCCAGTTGAAATAAAATTTCCTGTGTTTAAAAAATAAATTGTATCAGGAAGCAC
This sequence comes from Balaenoptera physalus, assembly GCF_965194825.1. Lineage (NCBI taxonomy): Eukaryota > Metazoa > Chordata > Mammalia > Artiodactyla > Balaenopteridae > Balaenoptera > Balaenoptera physalus. The sequence goes on along the minus strand of NC_138884.1, from coordinate 39,616,901 downwards.
AGAATTGTGATTTAGCACTGAAGATAAAATGTACTGCACTACTGTGAAGGCATATTCCTACGAAAAATGTAAGACATTTTTATATTAACAAGGTCTCCTGAAATGTAACAAAATGAACATCAGATTATAATGCAATTTGAGATTCTCAACATATGTAGTAACTTGACTGAAAAGGATTGATTAAAATCCTTTATTTTGTGACTGAATGACTTCATAACTGGCTTGATAAGAATAATCATTTGGAAACTCTGATAAATGATTTTTAAACTTTGTCACAGTTTATTTTAAACATAATGTTTTAAAACAGAGTAACACATCCAATTTTGGTTTTCCTGTTCTTTCTCCATTATGGATATTGTTTTATGCCTTTTTCACTGAATTTTCAGTTTTGTGGACAGTATCACACACTTGTTTCCTTTAATATTTATAGTGATCGTTGCATTTTTCTTTGAGTGTTAAGTGTTGAAAAGGCTCTTGGGGAAAGTATTGTCTGTTCCAAGGCCTTTTCTTTCTTCTTTTCTTTTTAGTGAAAACCTTTTACCTATCTGGATAAACAATATGTCAATATGACTTCATTTAGGGATTGTCTTTACTATGGACTGTATCAGGATGGGTTTCAAGCTTGTTCCTATGCCCTCCACAGTAGGATTCAATGAGGAAACCCAGTAGAGATCTTGAATAGGTGTTATTTTTTTAAACTACTGCAAATCCCACTATCAGAAGTGGTGTTCTTACATTGAATAATTTAAAAAAAAATAGTTGCTGTTGTTTTAGAACGGTCCTGAAGGCAGAGAAGCATTTTTCTAATCTCCCAGCCTGTAACACTTCAGTGATCACCTCTTTTCCTTACTTCCTCTCTCTGTCTCCTCTATTACCTCCCGTCTTTCCATACTTATTAAGCACCTACTTAATAGGTGTACAAAGGAACAATATTTTTCTTCCAGTTTTATTGAGTTATAATTAACATACAACACTGTATAAGTTTAAGGTGTACAGCATCATGATTTGACTTAGATACGTTATGAAATGATTACTACAATAAGTTTAGTGAACATCTGTCATCTCATATAGATATAAAACTAAAGAAATAGAAAAATTTTTCTCCTTGTGATGAGAGCTCTTAGCATTTACTCTCCTAACAACTTTTATATGTAACATAGAGCAGTGTTAATTCTATTTAACCTGCTGTACATCCCATTCTTAGTAATTATTTATCCTGTAACTGGAAGTTTGTACCTGCTGACCACCTTCATCCAATTCCCCTACCCACCATGACCCTGCCTCTGGTAACCGCAAGTCTGATCTTTTTTATGTGAGTTTGTTTGTTCGTTTTTGAAGTATAATTGACCTACGATAGTATGTTAGTTCCTGGTACATGACACAGCAATTAGATATATCTATACATTTCAAAATTATCACCATTATAATTCTAGTTGTCATCTGTCACCATACAAAGATATTACATAATTATTGACTATATTCCCCACACTGTACATTTCAAACTCATGACTCATTTATTTTGTACCTGAAATTTGTACCTTGTAATCTCCCTTACCTATTTCTCTCCTCCCTTCTGGCAACCACCTGTTTGTTCTTTGTATGTATCTATGATTCAGTTTCTGTTTGGTTATGTTTGTTCGTTTGTTTTATTTTTTAGATTCCACATGTAAGTGAAATCCTATAATATTTGTCTGTCTCTGCCTGACTTATTTCCATCCATATTGTCACAACTGGCAAGATTTCCTTCTTTTTAAGGCTGAGCAATATTCCATTGCACATATATACCACATCTTCTCTATCCATTCATCTATTTATGAGCACTTGAAAATAATGTGTATTCTGCTGCTTTGGTGTGGAATGTTCTATACATATCTATTAAGTCTACCTGGTCTAATGTGTTGCTTAAGGCTGGTATATCCTTGTTGATTTTCTGTCTGGATGGTCTCTCTATTGAGGTAAATGGGGTGTTAAAGTCTGCTACTATTATTGTATTACTGTCAATTACTCCTTTTATGTCTGTTAATATTTTCTTTACATATTTAGGTGCTCCTATTTTAGGTGCATATATATTTACAACCGTTATATCTTCTTGGAATAATCATTTTATCATTCTGTAATGTCCCTCTTTGTCTCTTATTACTGTTTTTGTTTTAAAACCTATTTTGTCTGATATAAAGTACTGCTACCCTGGCTTTCATTTCATTTTCATTTGCATGTAATACTTTTTTCCATACCCTTACTTTCAATCTATGTGTGTCTTTAGATTGAAGCAGGTCTCTTGTAGGCAGAATATATTTGGGTCTTCTTTTATATTCATTCAGCCACTCTATGTCTTTGATTGGAGCATTTAGTCCATTTACATTTAAAGTAATTATTGATTGGTATGTCTTATTGCCATTTTGTTAATTGTTTGGGGGTTGTTTTTGTAGTTCTTTCTGTTCCTTTTTTCTTTTTGCTCTCTGTCCTTGTGATGACTGTCTTAGTGTTATATTTGGATTCCTTTCTCTGTTTTGTGTTGTATCTGTTATAGATTTTTGGTTTGTGGTTTATATATAGCTATGTATATAAATCACACACACACACACACACACACACATATATATATATAATTATTTTAAGTTGCTGAACTCTTAGTTTGAATACATTTTAACAACCCTACATTTTGACTCCACAACATTTACTGTTTTTGACATCATATTTTACATCTTTCTGTTTTGTGTATCCCTTAACTACTTATTGTGGATGTAGATGATTTGACTACTTTTGTCTTTTAGCCTCCATACTAGCTTTATAAGGGGTTGATCTACTACCTTTACTTATATTTGCCTTTACCGGTGAAATTTTTCCTTTTGTAACTTTCATATTTCTAGTTGTGGCCTTTTCTTTTCTGCTTAGAGAAGTGCCTTTACCATATCTTAGAAGGTTGGATTCCTGGTGCTGAACTCTTTTAGCTTTTGCTCATCTGTAAAACGTTTGATCTTTCCTTCAAGTCTGAATGAGACTGTTGCTGAGTAGAGTGTTCTTGGTTGTAAGTCTTTCTCTTTCATCATTTTAACTATATCATGCCACTCCCTTCTGACCTACAGAGCTTCTGCTGAAAAGTCAGCTGATAGCCTTATGGGATTCCATGGTATGTAACTTATTGATTTTCCCTTGCTGCTTTTAATATTCTCTCTTTATCTTTAATTTTTGACATTTTAATCACAATGTATCTTAGTGTCGTCTCTTTAGTGTTGATCCTGTTTGGGACTCTCTGTGCTTTCTGGACCTGGAGGTGTGTTTCCTTTCCCAGGTTAGGGACATCTTCAGTTTTTTTGTCTTCAAATATGTCCTTTCTTTCTCTCTTTTCTTCTGGGACCCCTATAATGTGAATGTTAATATTGATGTTGTCCCAGAGGTCTCAAACTATCTTCATTTTTTTATCCTTTTTTTTTTTTTTTTTCAGTTCAACTTGAGGGATTTCTGATACTCTGTCTTCCAGGTCAGTGATCTATTCCTCTGTATCATCTAATCTACTGTTGATTTATTCCAGTGAATTTTTTTTCCAGTGAATTTTTAATTTCAGTTATTGTATTCATCTCCTTTTGGTTCTTTTTTAAATTTTCAAACTGTTTGTTAAACTTCTGTGTTCATCCATTTTTCTCCCAAGTTCTTTGAGCATCTTTATGATTTTTATCTTGAACTCTTTATCAGGTAGATTGCTTATCGCCACTTCAGTTCATTGTTTTTCTGGGGTTTTATCTTGTTTCTTCATTTGAAACATATAAAGCAGCAAACATTTGATACACACAACAACATGCTTGATTCTCAAAAATGTGTGCTAAGGCAAAGAAGACAGTTATTGTGTGATTTGCAAGTACATGAAACTTTAGAGGCAAAACTAATCTAGATTTATAGAAATATATAGAATACAAATATATAGAAAAGCTCTTCTGCTCTCATGGAATTTAGTTCAATTTTAGCAGAGAGGTAAGATCAGTCTTCAAGTGTGTTCTGAACAAGTTCATGAGTGACAAATAAATACCACCATCTAAGAGCTAGAAGGGCTGGTAACAAAAAAGGAGAAATTCATCTTCTCTATCAGAAATGGTAAATGGCCAGACACAGGACTGTAGTCAAGCCACAGCAATATTTTGTTCAACCCAGGTGGTGGCTTATTTTTCTCCCTAAGTTAAATATTTTCTGACATTTGGGAATTGGGAGATCTCACATGAAAATAAATATCAATTTTTGACCTTTTCTTGAAAAGACCAGAATCCCCAGTATCCTGAAGCCTGCTTTCCCTGCTGGCAATAATAAGTTAAAGCTGAGTGCCTTAGTCTCATCAGGCAATCTCTGGCCTCCTCCACCCATCTAGCTCCTACATATGTCCATACTTCTTGCTTTTACCAAAAAGCGTCTGAGCTAATGAGCTCTGATATGTACATCTCTGGCGCCTATTTCCTTTCACTTTTCCTCTGGTGCCTTGCTGACACCATCTTATATCAGGCCCCCAGTGATACATACTCAGCAGTCAGAGAGCTTCCTACAGAATCCACCTCATTCCCATCTCTCCCACTCAGTGCAACATGCCTTTGCCAGTAGGCAGCATCCTATAGGTCAGGATGAAAGTTAAGAGGAGAGGCAGGGTCATTGCCAGAGTGGGAGTCTAAAGTAGATGCCATAAGTTATAGGCCTAAGACAAGAGGGTCAGGATGAGTAAATTATCAGAAGTTGTGGGTAAATAGAGAACAAGAAGGCAAAGTACAAAGATGAACTAAAAAGGGGATTGGAAATGGCCAATAAGCACATGAAAAGATGCTCAACATTATCAGACATTAGGGAGGTTAAAATTAAATCCACAGTGAGACACCACTACACATCCACTAGGATGACCAAAATTAAAAAGACTGACAATACCAGTGGATGTAGAGCAACTGGAATTCCCATATGTTGCTAGCAGGAATGTAAAGTAGTACAACCACAGTAAAAATCAAGATCTTACTGTATAGCACAGGGAACTATATTCAATATCCTGTGATAAAGCATAATGGAAAAGAATATGAAAAAAGATTATGTATATATATGTATAAGTGAATCACTTTGCTGTATACCAGAAACTAACACAACATTATAAATCAACTATACATCAATAATAAATAAATAAATAAATAAATAAAATGGTACAGCCACTTTGGAAAATAGTTTGGCAGTTAATAGTGTATACAGGTTAAACATACACTTACTGTAGGTGTTTACCCCTCAGGAATGAAGACATGCGGCCATCAAACCCTTTTACATGAATGTTGATAGCAGCTTTATTCATAAGCCCCATACTGAAAACAACCCAAATGCCCATATGTAAGTAATGGATAAACAAATGTAGGCTGTCCAAGGGTCTGAAAGAACTTTTTGAAGTGATAGAAATATTCTACATCTTGATCGTGATGGTGGCTACACAGGTGTGTATAGCTGTTACAGGTGTGTATAGTCGTATAAAGGCATGTGTAGTATATAGAACTATATACTTAAACTATGTGTATATTATTGTAAGTAAGTTTTACCATAATAAAGTTGATTAAATAAAAATACTTAAAAATAAAACAGGACAGGCAGTCATAGGAGGGAGACAAATGGACAACCAAGACAGGAAGCAAAGCAGGGGTGAGCAGCAAAAGGCATAAGATATTATAAACAAAGACAACAAGGTGCTAACTTGGGGCCCAGATGGATTCTTGAAAATCCTCCCAGTGAAATTGCAGTTCTAATCATACCAATTGTCTTATTATCTCTGTAAGTCCTTGCTAATTCTTCTCTTATGCTGGTAATCAGTCTGTTTCCTAGAAACTGACATGACTTCCTTCTTTCTTCTCTAATTCCTACCCCTAAATCAATTGCTGTTTTTCCCTTGAAGTTATCTCTTTACTGCCCCTGCCCTAGCTTAATAATTCTTGAATGAATCTGTATCATTCAGTTAAGACCTTGGTTACTTTCTAGTTGGGTTGCTTTTACCTACAAGTTTACTGTAAACTGGTTAAAGGAAGATTTCTTATATTTATACCTTTGTTACCTCCTTTCTCACATCCCATGCAATGTTCAGGGAAATGTGTCAGCATATGTCTTTAATTTGTCCCCTCTTTTCATCCCCCCCCCCTCACTATCCTAGGTTGTTGTCTCTTGCATGGCCTATTGCAGTATTTCTTTTCCTTTCTTATAGCTCCTTGTTGTCCAGACAGCAGTGAGATTGATGCCTTTTTAAAGTAAATCAGATGATTTTACTCATTTCCTTTAAATGCTTCTATATCTTCCCATTGCACTTAGAGTAAAATCTAGTCCCTCCCACCTCTACACTGTCTTCATCATCCACATTTCCGCTATGCACTGTGCCTCACCAAACCAAGCCCTCTCCCAGCCCAGGGCCTCTGTGCTGCTCTTCTTTCTCCTAGAATCCTTTTTTCCCACTCTTTCTATGGCTTCTCATGCTTCAAAGTTCAATTGGAATGTCATTCCTCTGAGACCTCTGCAAAGGAGTATCCGCCTCCCGGCAGAAAAAATATTTTATATCACATAACCTTGTTTATTTCTTTTCAGGGAACTTAGCATATCTGAAATCTACCTTGATTATGTATTTCTTTAATGGCTTATCGTTCATCTCCTTCCATCAGTTAATAACCATCAAGAAGACAGAGATCTTTTCTACCTTTTTTGTTGCTATATCCCCAACACCTAGCATGGGGCTTGGCTTTTTGAAGACACTCAATAAATAATCATTGACTGAATGACAAGTGAAAATATAGTAGGCAAATAATAACCACTCAGTGTTTGCTCTTGTTTTTCCTGAATTTTCTTTTCCTAAAGCTCTTTTTTTTTTACATAATTTTTACAGGTACTTCTATTGTGACTATAAAAGCTTTTGCTACTGACTCAGTTCCGGACAACATTAAGTATTCAATTTTTAGTGGAAATGAAGATGGAGTTTTTTCCTTGTGCTCCAACTCAGGTAATCCTTCTCTACCTTCTAATAGCTTTATTTTCTGCTCCACTTAATGTTACTAATAAGACATACTTCTGCAAAGAAAACTCAAAATTTGAAAGGTAGAAATTGTTAGAGGTAAATAATTTAAAAGGTAAACAACAAAGAGTTTTTTATGCTGGCTGATGAGAAATCAAGAACTATTTGTTTATATGTACTCCTTAAGAATTCTATTCACATTTCTAAATTAAACAGTACCTATCCTACCCTACTTGTTATTTGATGATAACATGGTTTCTACTTATGATTTACCTATCCATTTGGGAGAATTGGAGATGTAGTAGGGAGATCAGTGAGAATGGGTTTGAATTTAAAATAAGCACACATGTGTAGCCTTAGGAAATTTTCATCAGAGATTCTTCTGATTCGCCACTTAATGTCAACAGTGCAACAAAAAAGGATGGCTGGAAAGGTTTCTATGTGGTGGTAAAGAAATTACTTCCAAATACAGCATGTATTAAATTTAGCTTTAATAAGACCATTGTTGTGCTTTAAATGAATACCAATTGATTATTTGGAACATACTTTTTTTAACTAACAACTATGTAGTGGATATATATCTACTGCTTCGTTGTCAACCTCAAGAAGAATGTTTTTAATAATTTCTATATTACCATACAACCGCCTTATTTAATCCATACTATGTGCACATGGGAAGAATTGAGAAGGCTCATTTCTTAAGCAAAAGCCTTCTCATCCAGGATAGCGTTACGACTTTTTGGTCCATGCAGCCTTTGCTCAGCAACCTCTCTAAGGTAGCCTGCAAGATGTCTTCATCTCTTCACCCTATCATTTGGTTAAAGGGTGATGCAGGAAGCCTGTTGGCAAGAAGGCCATTTGCAAACACCACCAAGCCTTAAGTTTCTAGCAGTCGGTGTCTGAGGGTTCTGGGAAAGGAGCTGAGATTAGAACGTTGAGGAAGAAGGTGAATATCAGAGTATGCACATTTTCCCAGGTCACCCAAATCCTTCCACCATCACACACCTAACATGGCCCAGGTTTGGCCTTATTTTCTATAGTCTCTCATTAAAATGCAGATAAAATATGCCTAGGGTTAGTTCAAAGAGGTCATCCACAGAAAACTCTTTATTTTTTAATTAAGTAGTCATTTATTTAAGTTGAAATGTATTTCAAAATTTTATTGTGAAATAGCTACAGATGATATGTTGAGGTATACAACTGTTTTAATGGACAGTAGTAAAATAAAAGCCCATGTCTTTGCCACCCATCTCCAGAGATGAGACATCGCTAGAACCTCAGGAAGCCCCTGTGTGTCCTTTCCCTCTCACATCTGTCTTATTTCACCCCAGAGGTCATTGGCAAATCAGTAATCTGAATTTGGTATTGATCCCTGCTTTTTTTTCATTATAATTTTCCCACCCCATTTGAATCCCTAAAAAATGCATTATTTAGTTTTACTTTGATTTAAACATCATAATAGAATTATGTTGAATGAACTCCTCTATGGCTTGATTTTTTGCTCAACATTTTTACTATGATGTGTAGTGCATAAGCCATTATGAACACATTAAGGAAGAATAGCAAAGAATGATATGTACCTGCTGCCAAGGCTATAAAATAGAACACCACCATTATCACCGATGCTCCCTTTGGGCCCTTTTGTGATTGCATCTTTTCTCTTCACTGCCCCAGGCTGATTAATGCCCAGACTTCAAGGATAATCATCCCATTGTGACTTACAGTAAATGTATTCCTACAAATAGGAATATAGTAAAAGCATTGATTTGCTTTGAAATTTACATAAATGGATTCATACTCTATGTATTCCATTGATAGTAAGTTTTTAAAATTCAAGTTAGAATCACCCATGTTAATGTGTGTAGCTGGGTTCTTTAATTTTCATTGCTTTACGGTATTCTATTGTAAGTCTATATCACAACTTATTTATCAATGTGCTGTTGATGGATAGCAAGGTTTCTCTGTCTGGGGATATAATGAACAATCTTGTATGTGTCTTCTGGTGCACATGTAAGGAGTTCTGTAGGCCCTAGAGTGTAGGTTGGGTATGTATCTCAGAGGGTGCCTATGTTCAGCTATACAGATAGTGCCAAATTGTGTTATGAAGTGGTTCCTCTGACTTTACATTCCACCAGCATTGAATGAGAACTGTCACAGTTGTTCATGTCCTACTTTCTATTGCCAATCTGGTGGGTGTGAAATGTTATCCCACTGTGGCTATAACTTACATTTCCCTTAGTACGAATATATTTGAGCATTTTTTTAATAGTGTATTGACTATTTCTGTTTTCTTCTGTGTGAAATGCATATTGATATCTTTTGCCTGTTTTTCTGCTAAGTTGTTTGTGTTTTTCTTGCTGAAGTGTAAGGATTTTTAATATATTTTATTAGTGTTTATCCTTTGTTTTTTGTTACAATTTTTGTTTTTTGTAATTTGTGACTTGTCTTTCACTCTCATTAAGGCACATTTTGAGTTTAACGTTAGAATGAATCAGTCTTATTTTATGATTTGCCTCTTTTGTAGGCTGTTTAAGAAATTCTTCCCCATCCTGAGATCATGAAGATATTCTTATATTGTCTTTTAAAATTTTTATAGTTTTCCTGTGTTTCACATTTACATCTTTAGTGCATCTAGGATTGATTTTTGTGTTTTACGTGAGTTAGAGATAGCTTTTCTTTTTTTCTTTTCCTCTCTTCTCCTCTCCTCTCCTCTTTTCTCCTCTCCTCTCTTCTTCTCTCCTTTCCTTTTCCTTTCTTGTTTTTCAACCAGGACTCCCAGTTATTCCAATGGCCTTATTACCCTGTAATCTGCAGTACCAGCATGGTCATACATCATGTTTCCTGACTCTACTGGACTCTCGACTCTTTTCCATTCTTCTTTTTGTCTATCCACACACTGACACCACACTGTCTTAATTACATTTGCTTTATAAATCTTCATATCAGGGAAGCAGCAACCCCACAATATTTACCCCATCTTCATATTCTTTCTCATGAGTATATTAGCTGTTATTGTCTATCTGGCTCTAATATAAAGCATTGTATCCACTTGTTAAGTTTTACAGACACACACGCCTATTAGGATTGTTTTTCCATGGAAAGGATATTTATTCATGAATTTTGGGATTATATACAGCTGTTCACACCTTCATGCATGCAACCCATATAGCTATGACATACACATTTGATTTCAGGTGGAACCTTACCCTACTTAACAACAACAACAACAAAAAATCTCAAAAAAATCATATAGCTCCAATCTAGAATTTAAGTAACTTAATCATCAGGACAAAGTGTCCTTCTTTTAAATCTCACAAAGTCCTGCATAGCTATGCATTGTAGGTAATAATCATCTACGAAAACTTTTCTTGACTGACTTTTAAAAAAATTGTTGTAAGAACATTTAACATGAGATCTACTCTCTTAACACATTTTAAGTGCACAAAACTGTATGTTAACCATAGGCATGGCACTGTGCAGCAGAGCTCTAGAACCTGCTCATCTTGCATAACTGAGGCTTCATTTCCCACTAACCAGCAACTCCCTGTTTTCCCTGCCCCTACCCCTGGCAACCACCATTCTACTCTCTGCTTCTGAATTTGACTACTTTTGATACCTCACATAAGGGGAATCAAGTAATATTTCTTTTTTCTGTGACTGGCATATTTCACTAAACATACGTCCTCAAGGTTCACCCAGGTCATATATGGCAGGATGTTCTTTGTTAAGGCTGAATAATCTGTCATTGTAGGTATACACCACATTTTCTTTATCCATTCATCCACCAATGGACATTTAGGTTGTCGGACTTTTTACTGGAATTATATTAATTCTAAATATCAGTTTGGGGAAAATGTGTATCTTTACAGTATTATCTTCTAATCCAGGAATAATATGGAAAATCACACCAATTATTTGTTAATAATTTAATAAAATTACTGTTTCTTTAATAGTTGTAATAAAGTTTTTTCTATAGCATATTTCTTGCTAGATTTAGTCTAAATATTTTATACTTCTTCTTGCTGAGGTAAATGAAAATAATGCTTTTTCTATTTTTTTTTAAAGATTTTTTTGATAGGGACCATTTTTAAAGTCTTTATTGAATTTGTTACTATATTGCTTCCGTTTCATGTTTTGGTTTTTTGGCCGTGAGGCATGTGGGATCTTAGCTCCCCGACCAGGGGTCGAAGCTGCACCCCCTGCACTGGAAGGTGAGGTCTTAACCACTGGACTGCCAGGGAAGTCCCCAAAAATGCTTTTTCTGACAGTGTTGGTGTGTACACTTGAAATTAGCTTTTATATTTTGATTTTGTATCTAGCAAACTTGTAAACTCTTATTGATTCTGATACTTTTCTGAACATTCAACATATACAATCATCTGAGAATGACCATTTTTCTCTGTTTGTTGGAAGTTATATAGTTTTTTCTTTCTTTTAGTGGTTAGCCTAGCTATTTTGACATCTACAATTAAAGCCTAACATTAATCAATATCGTGCTCCTAAATAATATATGAGACTTAGAATTCTTTATCTTCTAATATTCCTTTTCCAATTTATAAGATTTTTTGACCACAATTTTAGTTCTTTCAAATTAGGCATTATTAATATTTTAAATTTACCTGCTTCTTTGCTACTCTCTTTGCTAACTGTTCTTTCTTCCATCTCAGACTTTCCTCTGGAATCATTTTACTTCTACCTAAAGTACATCCTTTTGTGAGAGTCTGTTGCAGTAAACTCTCTCAGATTTTAGTTGTCTAAAAAAGTCTTGAATACTTGTTTTTAAGAGATAATTTTGCTGGGTTTAGAATTCCAGGTTCACAGTTATTTTCTCTTATCATATTCAAGATATTACCCTACTGTCTTCTGGTTTCCACTTGTTGCATTAAGAAGTCAGCTGTTGATCTAAATATCACTTATTTGTACCTTTCTTTGGAACTCCAGTTAGACAAATATTGGGGTCATATCGCTCTCTCCTACATCTTTTTCAAATTTTTCATCTCTATGTGCCTCTTCTCTTCAGCCTAAGGAACTATATTTTTCATTTCCAGAGGTAATCTTGGGTTCTTTTTCAACTCTTTTTGGTCTTTTAAGAAAATAACATTTTGTTCCTTGCTAATGTTTCCAACCTTCTTTTTTATATATTTAAATATTTAATAATTACATATTTTGTGTCCAATAATTTCTGCATCTTAAGTCTTTGAAGATTTATTCTGCTATCTATGGATTTGCTGGCTGTCATTCATGGTGCCTTGCTTCTCTGTGATTTTTGTGCTTGTTAACTATAAGCTACTCCATTGTCCTGGAAACTTTTTCTCTGAGGATTCTTTGAAGCCTGGGTTGAATTTGTTCCCTCAAGGGAGGATGTGTTTTTGATTCTGCAAATCACCTAGACACTCATCAAGCAAAGCTGATGTAATGGCTTACATTAATTTTGGGGAATTTAAAAAAATATATACCTATGATAGTATAGCTACCATAAATTCAGGCTTAAGTTAATGAATTCTCAGCAGAGACTTTTTCTCTCTTTCAACTAACATCAAGGTCAAGAAAAGCAAGTTTCTGTGCATTCATTCTTTTAAAAAAATTATTTATTTATGGCTGTGTTGGGTCTTCATTTCTGTGCGAGGGCTTTCTCTAGTTGTGGCAAGCGGGGGCCACTCTTCATCGCGGTGCACGGGCTTCTCACTATCGCGGCCTCTCTTGTTGCGGAGCAGAGGCTCCAGATGCGCAGGCTCAGTAATTGTGGCCCATGGGCCTAGTTGCTCCGCGGCATGCGGGATCTTCCCAAACCAGGGCTTGAACCCGTGTCCCCTGCATTGGCAGGCAGACTCTCAACCACTGCGCCACCAGGGAAGCCCTGTGCATTCATTTTTATTTTTATTTTTATTTTTTAATATTGACCACTAATTTGGAGCATATGTAGCCTTTAGGTTTACAGCTTTATTTTGGTTTTCCTATTGGATCTTTCACCTTTTGTGGGTTCAGGCTTCTTCCCTTGTTTTCCACACCCTGTGCAGTTGTCAGAAGTGAATCTCAAGGAAGAGGTTATGTTAAAAACCCTTAGAACAAAAACAAGCTTTTAGTGCTTGCTTGCCTCCCTGAATTACTGTTTTCATTTATTTTTTTTCCTCTGAGGATTCCTTACTACTGTAGCAACTCAGTAATGCATTTCAACACACACACACCCACGCACAATTTATCAAGCATTTTAGTTGTTTTTATGATGAGGATTGCTCCAGTCTGTAGTTTACCATACTTTTGTCAAGAAACATTTCTAAGAATCTTTAATTATAATATTAAATTCATCTTTCATGCCACATAATCATTAAATTTGTGTCTAAAGGCATCTAACACGAGTTTTATCAATGTATATTTTTTAAAACATATGCCAGTTAAAATAGAAATCTGGTATGTATGACAAATCAGTAAACTTGATCTCTAATGTTGTAGTCACATTTCTTCAGGGTAAAATGTGAGAAAACCATTTTATTAGTTATTGGTTTAGTAAGTTATGATTAGATGGCTCTCTGATGATAACTGTGTTTTCTGTCCAGTTGTGCCTGAGTGTGCCCTGTTCCATAGTCACAAACCACAGGTTTACTTTTGCATCTAAACTTCTTGTCACTATAACTTAAAAACATCTATTACTCACTGTTTAAACCAGAAGGAATTTTGGAGTTTGACTATTTGACTAACATTGTCTATGTAAATAACAGATGGTGGTTTTCATTCCATTATTTGGTAGATTAACATAAAACAAAATGATCAAACTTTCAGTGTTTCAAGGATGTAGCTTTAGAGCAGAGAGTTTAAAAGCTTTTGGATAACATAAATGTTTATCACGTTCTGCTTTGGGTGTATACATATGCATGTGCACAGTTTGTAATTGAAGTAACTCGCTTATGCTATCAAATGTTGAGTATTTGAAGAATCTAAATCTCATTTTGATGTGTACTTTAAAACTTGGACAAAAGCTATACAAGTCCATATATGAGAAGGAAAATATTACTACAGTTTTCTTCTCAAGTTATTATATAACTGGCATGCTAACATATAAGAATGAACAAAAAGTTGGTATTTGTGAGCCTCTTAGTCTAAGGAAAGCATGGACTTCTGCCCATATATTAGACAGAGCCCAGTAGTACTTTCATCTCACTGGTGACAGTAAATCCTCGATGTCTCTGAGAAAAATATACATAGATCATCCAAGGCGAATTGTGGATCTAGTAGGTGTGCCAGCCTTGAATCATCTCACAGACTGGTTATTGTCTTTTCTATTTGCACAACTTTCACAACATGTGCCAATTATTATGTCAAAAATAAAAACCAAGCAAGGAAAGTATTAGAACTGCAGATCCATTCCAAGTGCAAAATTCCAATTATCAAAGCCTAAACACACGCCTTTTATTTAAAAATCCACTTTGATCTGCACTGTAATTGGCACACTTTCTACTAAGTGACACTGGCAATTTAGTGTCACGTTTCAATTTTATTTTTCTTTACTAATAGTAACAGAACATGGTAGCAAGCTGAATGCCCTGTTTGGTGGAGACAGAGCTCCAGATGAGAGCTTTGGGTCCACCTAGACTGGGGCTTCTCTGCTCAGCCCTTGTTCCACAGAGGCTTCTAAAAACCATCTTCTTTCATTAGCAGCTCATCAACATGCATTTTAATGATTCTTCAGCTGCCAATCCTTAAATCTACTCTAAATTTGCTAAGAGGGGTTTTGGTAACATCAGACAGTGGCTTGTAAAAGTAATTTGGTTTTCTGAATTGACAGTTAAATCTGATGACAATAAATGAAAGTGAATTTATGAAGTTTTAAATCTGGCAGTATAGTGATTTCTTCATATAGTATATAAATATTTATTTTTTCTTAATAACAGAAGCAATAAAATCCCCCCAAAACACTCAATGCCAAAGTTAGACTTATTAGAACAAGATATGATTACTATTAGCATCCAGGTAGGTACATGATAGCCTGAAGTTTCCTTGGCCTACGTTGGTTCTCTAGGGGAACTGGTTCAAATAGAGCAATCAGAACTGTGGCTTCCAGGTCATATTTCCAGAAACTGTACAGCTTCTTCCACCAGAAGAGCAAATAGTCCATAGCTATTAAATGTTCTCCTTCTACATTCAGAGCTTATACAGGTATTAAATCGATATCTGGTGATAGAGGGCGTGAGAGACACATGCACTTGTGTCACTCTCCCAGCAACCCTATGGAGCCATTATTCATATCCCCGTTTTACAGAAGATGAGACTCAGCTCCACAGAAGCTGAGTCACTTACTACAGGTCACAAGCTTAGTAGTGGGGGAGCCAGGTGCTTTACCTAAATGAAGCAGCCAGGGCTAGGGTTTAGGTTTGGTTTCAGGTTTTTCAAACTCCAAATCAGTACGCACTTCAGCAGACTCCACTCGATGGAATTTCTGACAGCAAGAGCTTAGTAAATCATGACAGTGGAATAATAATAACAATAAATTCAGTAAGAAATTTAGTTGTAAAAGGGAAGAAACAAAACAGAGTAGAAACTAGAGAAGGGAATTATATCAGGGGAGGAATTTTCTTAGTCTGGGGAAAAACCTGTGCAGGACATAAACCTCAAGGCTCAGTTTCCCTCACCTGGTTCTACTTGTTACCTGGGGGTGTAACAAATATTATTGGGTGCTTCCATGTGCCAGACCCTGAGCTAGGGATTTGGGAGATGGTGATGTAAGAGGTAACCATCCTCACCTTGTGAATCTTCTAAACCAAGAGGAATAACTCGGCAGAAATAGGTGAGCAAAGGCCCTGCAGGCACTTTCGGAGAGTCTGTTGGGGGCAGACGTGGTGATGGTACAGGGCTGGGTGGTCTGGAAAGAACCCTGAGGATGCACAGAAGTGGGGACAATTCCAGATGGATGGAAAAGTCTGCAGGACAACTCTGAGATGAACGTTTGAGGAACAGAACATGTATGAGTCTTACAGCCAGAGCAGACAGAGCAAAGGGAAGAAAGAGAAGAATGAGATTTCTCAGGTGGGAGAGGCTGGAGCAGGTGGTCCTGGGGAGGCTAAAAATGCTGAACTTCATCATAATTGCTGTGGAAGCCAATCAAGAGTTTTATGCAGGACAGTCACAGTGTTGTTTTTTATTATTTAATTCAGAATGGGAACTGGTTGAGTGGGGAGGCCAATTAAGTAGACTAACACAGGGGACAAGGTGGGAAATGCTGGTGGCTTGGAGGAGGGCAGCAGCAGGGAGATGGAGAGGGTGGATTCAGGAGATGTTTGAAAGGCGGACTTTGCAGACATGGGCTAAATACGGAGACGGAAGGAAGACTTAAGAGAGAGTGCCCAGATTTCAGATATTCTTGGCTTCTTTCCCTCCTACATGTTTGAACCATGTAAATGTCTGCCTGTTCTCATCTTTTTTCACAATGACCCCGGGCACTAGGAAAGGGGGCCCAGCCAGTGGGAGGAGTTGAGGGACAGGTAAGCATGTGAGTGTATGGGTCAAAGGTGATTTGAGACTTTTTAAATAAAATAATTTTCCTTTTTTTTTTCTCTCTCTCTCTGGAAATAAAAATAGGAGAACTCACTGTGCAAGAACCCAAGTTTCTGGATTTTGAAGTCAGAAATGAAGTTCAGCTCATCGTTTTAGCTGAAAGTAGGGGGCATAGAGCCTACAGCAAAGTAGCAGTCTTCATCAAAGATGTGAATGATCATCCACCGTGCTTTGGGCAAAGCATTTACCAAGTATCAGTGTCTGAGGGCCAGTTCTACAATGATCACATCATACAGGTAACAGAAATGTGTTGTGTGTGGGGGAGTGTGAATTAAATTTTAAATCTTTCCTTGGCATATACAAAATTTGATGCACTGTATGGAACTTTAGGTTGAAGGAAGTCTGGAGTTTCTGAGCTCACTCTCCTTCCCCCATCCATTTCATGCTCGGTTAGACCCACCTGCTTTCTCTAGGGCCCCCGTAGAACACTAGAAGGGAATCTAGAGGGGCACATAAAGCAGCTCACCTTACACATGTGTACAATTCAGTGGGGAAGTCAGAAGACTAAGTATACAATTTAAATGCAAATCACTAATGTTATAATAGAAGTGTATGTTGAATGTCATGAGAGAAAAGAGGAGGCACAGACTGTTCCTGGAGGAGAGCGTCAGTCTTCATGAAGAACGAGGTTTGCACTCAGTCTTAAAGGGCAAGCAGGCATTTGCCAGGTGGAGCTGCAGCCAGATGAGCATGGCAGCAGCACAGACACATGGAAGGGCCCCCTGGTTTGGGTTTGCCGGTGTCTCATGTGAAAGTCATAGATCTGCTGTTTCAAGACCAGCCCTATCTCAGGAGAAAACCCCATGCTCTGAAAAAAGAGGGTCTGTTCACATGGCAGTCTTCTTGTGCAGGCTCCAAACCCACCCATCCTTGATAGACTCTACCTGCTTCGGGGACTGGTGCCCATTTTCACCTTTCCCTTCACGGTTGAACCGATTCTTTGAATTCAAGAACTTGGACATTACAACACCTACAGGCTCTTGGGAATCTGCATAGGAAATGGGTATTAACCCCCATCCTGACAGTCAGCAGCCTAGTGGGACATTCCCTTTGGCTTCTGTAACCCCACTGCCATGACCCAGCACCGCATGACTTTGTCTCTGGGGTAGATGGGGGCAGGGATCCAGGTGATCCCCTAGGTTACTGTGCAGCTACCTTCACCTGAACATATAAAGACACTTTCCTTTGATTCCTGCCCAGTTCAGATGCACACGTTCACCTCTGATGGTGCAAACAAGACCAGTAGAGGCTCAGCTGTCTTGGAGTTTTAGCTCTGTTCTCCCCACATGGTCCAGGATCCCCGGGATTTCCTACATTATTTCTGCCCATTTATTTTGTATGATTGGAGCCTAATTGTTCCAGGTTCCAGCCTGTTCCAGAAGTGCTGCACCTTTACTCTAGCCATGACAGAGATGCTTAAGAGGAAGGTGAGGAGGTGAAGGCGTTCTCTTGTTCAGCCCCCGCACCCCCAGTGATGCCTGTTCAGCGGGGATCATGGATGCCTCCAGCTCCACTGCGGGGCCTGCTTGGTCACAGAGGACTCCTCCCTGGGGCGCTGGTGCATCACGCTTTGTCGCACATGCTAACCTGGACAGAGCTAGACCACTCATGTGGAATATGTGAAAGTGAGGGCCCTATTAAAGCCCATGTACACCCGACAGGGAGACAGCCCGACCTGCCAGTGGTTCAGGTGATAAAACCTTCAAGAAGGCCCAGTCAGAGACGGATACAAGGAACTTTGTTCTTCGTATTTTTAGATCATTTAGTTTCCAGGAAACTAGAACTGCCATTTGCCTGTATCCTGTTCAGATAGACAGGAATGTAGAAGGCTCTGGAGTTCTTGCTTTTTGCTACCACACTGCCTACGTGCCCTCCTTTTGGTTGCAGGCCCACAAACTCCCTTTAAGAACTGACCCTCCTCTGCCAGATGCAGTCTTGGTGGGATTGTTCGTCAAAGTGGTGACCTCCCCCCCACCCCACCCTGCCACAAGCTGCTGTCAACTGCCTTGGTCCCATAGAGACTTATTCTCCCTGGAATTTGAATCTTGGGTGGTAGGACACCAGACAGAGACATATTAGAGCTGATTCATCTTGATGGCAATAGATCAAAGAAGCTGTACCCTAGAGCTGTTCAGGTTCTTGTGCTTCACCTGGGCACTGTCTTTCTGCTATGTTTCTTTCCTGGTGAAGTTGGCCATAGTGGATTTGTGTTGCTGGCATCCAAAGACCCTAACTGATATGCCTCCTGGGAGGCCTACTCTCTGTAACTCTTTTAAATGTACGGCCTAGGGGATATGATGGACTTTATTCTGCTGGTATGCAGATAAGTTTCTCTTCCTTGTGATCTCAAAGGGAACTGTCTATTGCTGACTTTCTGTACCAAATAGCTGGTGTGTGCCCTCCTGATGAGGTCCTGATGAGGTTCTGGATCCCCTGAGAACTCTGGCAGCAGTGTGAAGGATAGATTGAAAAGGAAGGGAGTTAGAAGCAAAAACCCACTAGGACAGCAGTACAGTCACCCAGGAGAGAGATGACAGGGGATGGGAGCTCAGGCCAAGGCTGAGGGGCCTAGAAGATAAAAATAAATAGAAAGAGAGACTTCCCTGATAGTCCAGTGGCTAAGACTTCATGCTCCCAATGCAGGGGGCCTGGGTTCCACCCCTGGTCAGGGAACTAGATCCCGCATGCCACAACTAAGAGTTTGCATGCCACAACTAAAGATCCCGCATGCCACAACTAAAAGATCCTGCATGCCACAACTAAGACCTGGCACAGCCAAATAAATAAATAAATAAATATTTTTAAAAAATAAATAGAAAGAAATTAATCTGTCAGCTTGTTCTTAAACAAGATCTTGAATCCACTAATAGAATTAGTTTGTGATTAAAATGTAAAGTAGACTAAATAATATATCTCAATGTAGAGTGATGCAGAACTTTTGTTTTATCTTCAACACTAGTACTTGGACAACTCATCAAATAAATCACCAGGATCTAACTTTGTTAGCACTAAATCTAGGTTTTGTTTCATTTAGCGCAAAACATGCAGTACTCCTACTGAAAATTACTTGGAAATCCTTTCAATGAATCTGCAGAATAGTCTTCTCACCCATTATCCACTTTAATATAAATGTAAGCTTCAGCCATGGCTAATATTCCTTTGGTCATTGTCTTTAAAGTGTGTTTGACAATGTGATTCTTTCATAATGCATTTCTCTGAAAAACAGGCTTAACCCATTCTGCAGATTCAATCCTTACCTAATGGAGGAGTTGCTTCCTCACAGGTTTTTGCCACAGACCAGGACAGTGGGACAAACGGCCTCATCGAGTATTCTATTCTCTCCAGCAACCAAGGACAAGTGTTCCAGATGGACACGCTGAGTGGTGTGCTAACAGCAAGTGCAGTTCTGGATTATGAGTACACCAGAGCCTACAGGTTTGTCCAAGACTCAGATCCGTTTGACCAGCTATTCTGCTTTGTTGCCCCACAGTGCTTACCCTGCAGGCCTCTTTGAGTAAAAGCACACTCATAAAGTTGGACGACTTCGGGAAGAAAACCTAAGAAACTGTGAACCTTGTTTGTCTCTGGGGAGGTGGTGACTTGGGAAGCCTGGGGTCAAAGGGAGGCTTGACTTCCTTATCATGCATTTCAGTCTGCCTTGTATTTGTATGTTCTTCCGAAAGGCCATGCACAGACAGTGTTTCCTTTAATCCTCACGGTCACCTCCAGAGAAGTTCAGTTAGGCCTCTTCTCACTCACTAATGAGACAAGGGACATGCAGTGTCTCACTCAGGGTTACAGAACCATTTAACCATTAATCATGGTCTCACTGCCAGGTGTTCTAAAGCCAAGTCACACTGTTTCCACCCTACAAGCTACAGAGCAGACCTTCTATTGAGGGAAAAAACAGGAATACAAGATACCCGAGTGTCAATATTCTCCTAGGCCAGACTACTTACATGTTATATGAAGAAAGTGCAGTGTATTCCTGTGGTTGAGTAGCAAGAGCCAATTAAAATGGGATCTGTTGCTGGGTGGACTGGATTAATTTAACTCTGAAAAACTTCCCAACTCTAAACGTTTGATTAAGTTTTTAGTTCTTTTTGTTTAATATATTTCAAAATATTACTTCAAAGGTATTTTAAAAGTTTAGTTTAAGACCTTACCCTGTGTTAACTAGTATAATTTTTTCAGGATTATTTTAGTGTAATCAATTGTCATGATACTTACTATATAAATATATTAAAATCAATTGTATAAATATGTTATATCTATTCCTGCTACATTGTATCGATAGTAATTTTAAATGTAAAGCTTTTTATTTTCTCTCCATAGATGACTGCAGGTAAATCTCAGCCTAGTTGCCACCTGAGTGATTACAAATTCAGAGATTCTTGAAGGTCTGGTATGCTCCAGGAACTAAGCATTTCCTGATTGCAATGACTTTCTGTTACAATGTTCTTACTCAATGGAGCATAATTAACAATTAAATTTAACTCCTTTCAGCATTTTCCTATTTGAGTCACAGTTTCAACGTTCCCATTCCCAACATTTAAATTGGTCCCAATATTTAAAAGCGCCCCTCTCCAATTACTCATGAATTTAAGCTGGGAGAAGCAGGAACTGAGAGAAGATGAAATCTGCACACACTGCCACAGAGAGACTCAGGGGCAACCACACTCATGCTCACACACACACACACACACACACACACACACAGTCTCCACTGTCACCGAGGCAAGGGAACATTTTGAATCCCCTGCGTCTCCAGGTTTTCCCCCTTCCCTGCCCCCTTGTGGCTTCTCTGCCTTTTTAGTGCTTTTCCTGACATTTAAGGCAGTGAGAAAAATAGGAGGATTTTCCCCAGCCTGTTAAACCTTTAGTGAATGTTTTGGAAAAGATGTCATTTAGCTTTTAACTTTTGTTTTTAACTTTTGAATTTCACTATTTTGTCTGACAGAGGAAGATATTCCCAATTCTAGCTCTCTCTTTTACAGTATAAAATGACGGGGAGGAAGAGATTGTCAGTTGTGATTCTACTCAATATAAATGCATTAAATAATTTTTAGTTCTCATATTAAGCCACATACAGGAAAACTCAGTGGACAGACTATGACAAATTAGTTCTTTAGTTCTGTCTGACTGATATTTCTGAATTTTAAAAACTATTTACCAAGCATGAGACTGGGGATATAAAGACACATGAAACAGTTCTTGTTTTCAAGGGACTCGAAAATCAAGTGCCCTAATAACCCATGGCAGGAAGCATAGTAATAATCACAATAGGTGCCATTTATGGAGCACCTGCTTTACCGGTTGAATTCTCATAACAGACTTAAGATCTACAGAGTGAGGAAACTAAAATTCAGAGATGTAAAGTCTTTTGCCAGGAATAGGCAGCCAGTAAATGTAGAACTGAGATTCTTGCCTGTGTGAATGGTCATAGTAGGGCTTCTTACTGTATCATGTGAATGAATCTTTAGAGTATATACCTGTATGTTTACAAAAACAAAACAGAAAAAACACTTTAGAAACTTAAAATAGTAATATAAAATAAGTTCCAACTCACAATCGTGAAATAACACGTCTAGTTGTGAGCATGCAGAGATGGGATTTGAATCACTGCTCTCCACTGCTTGAGTTATAACTGATGGGGTGAGATTTATCCCTGCTTAAGTTGGTAATCGATATTCATGTAAGTCTTATAAAACTTTAGGGCAAAGATTTAGTTAGTCTTTTCAGGGACTTGAAATAAAAACGAGCAACAAAAAAGTCCTAGGCAAATTTAAATGTTTAAAAATTCACTTTCTGTAGCATAAATATTCAAGGTCAAAGAGCAGTTATTGCCAGGAGCAATGTTACACTCCATTGAATACTCATTATGACTGTGAGAGAAAAAATAAAAAGCAGTTATATATACAAGGTAGGAAATGGGCTGAAATGTTAATTATCTTTTCCAAAATACATGACTCATAAGCAGCAAGGCTGGGATTGGAACCCCAGTCTGTTGAGTCCCCATGGAAAAGGGAATAAAGGCTTTCCAGGCAAGAAGCATGAGGAAGGACATGGACATGTGAAAGTGTTTCATATATTTGGAAGTAACAAGTGGTACAGTGCACCTGAGAAGCACTTGAATGTGGGATTATAAAAAAGAGGCTGGGGGTGTGGAGGAATAGGAGGAAGATAGTCAAAACGTACGAACTTCCAATAAGATAAGTACTGGGGATATAATGTACAACATGATGACTACAGCTAACACTACTGTAAGATATACAGGAAAGTTGTTAAGACAGTAGGTTCTAAGGGTTCTCATCACAAGAGGAAATACAGTTTTCATTTTTTTGCATCTATGTGAAATGATGGATGTTAACTAAACTTATTGTGGTAATGATTTCACAGTATATGTAAGTCAAATTACGCTGTACACCTTAAACGTATACAGTGCTATGTATCAATTATATCTGAATAAAACTGGGGGAAAAATCTCACTCAGTGATCTGAAAAACAAAACAAAGCAACAAAAAAAAGAGTCTGGTAGGTCACAGGCACATTTTAGAGAACTTTATATGCCATATACTGGAAATTGTACTCTATTCTGTAGTCTATATAAAAGTGTAAGCAGTTGAGTGCATGCTCAGATCTTTATTTTTGAGGACAGCTGGTAATGGATGTCTTGCAAGACAGAGAACCAGCATCAGACAGACCAGTTAAGCTAGACAACAGCTGACAAACGTCTGTCATGTGGATGAAGCTGTGAGGATGGGAGGAGGGGACATACTTACTAGTTGATTCAGATACGGAATCCATAGGAACATGGTGATCAGTTGAATTTACTCAACAAAGAAAGAGATAGAAAATGCTTCTGAAGTTTCCACATAGGAAAGGCAGGAAGAAGAATAGATTGGGATTGGGATTTTTTTTTCTGGGCATTTTGAGTTTGAAGGGGCAGTGCAAGAGCAAAAGTAAAGATACTCCTTTGGCAATTAAAAATAATGATCTGGAGCTCAGGAAAGAGATCTTCATTCAGGATTTAGACTTGGACTTCATCCAGGGAAAATGTGTAAAATGGAATTACCTAGGACACTATGTGAAATGAGAATTTGGGGGATTATCACCACTTGGGGGCCAGACAGAGCAAAAGCAGCCAGCAAGATAGATTCAGGGACTACAAACATCAGAACAGAACCTGGAAAAGGTGGTTTCATGGAAACCAAGAGGAAAGGTTGACTGCATGAAAGAATAAGCTTTCAGAATGTGTTTGGATTGGAATCTGCAAAAGTACTCCTTAATTTAAAGAGTTTGCAAGGAATATACTTGTCCCAAATTGTTTCCTAACAAGATAAAGTACACATTGTCTCATTTGTAGGTTAATTAATACAAAACGGTGAAGTTAATTTAAAACTCAAGTTAACAGATTGATTTTCTTTTTTTTTTTAAATAAGAGAGAGGGACATTTTATGATAAAAGAACTAATACATGCAGTGTACATAGCCGTAAACCTTTACATACCAATCAACAGTACAGCCAAATACATAGAAGAATATCATTTTTTAAAGCACGAGAAAGAGGGGCATTTTATGATAAAAAAAAACTAATACAGACAGTGTACAGTAGCCATAAACTTTTACACACCAATCAACAGTAGAGCCAAATACATAGAACAATATCATTTTTTTTTTTTTGGTGTGATGATATTTTCTTTTTAACATCTTTATTGGAGTATAATTGCTTTACATTGTTGTGTTCGTTTCTGTTGTATAACAAAGTGAATCAGCTATACCTATACATATATCTCCTCCCTCTTTTATTTTTAAATTTTTAATTTTTTTAACATCTTTATTGGAGTATAATTGCTTTACAATGGTGTGTTAGTTTCTGCTTTATAACAGAGTGAATCAGCTATACATATACATATATCCCCATATCATCCCTCTTACAACTCCCTCCCACCCTCCCTATCCCACCCCTCTGGTCACAAAGCACTGAGCTGATCTCCTGGTGCTATGCGGCTGTTTCCCACTAGCTATTTTACATTTGGGATTGTATATATGTCAATATCACTCTCTCACTCTGTCCCAGCTTGCCCTTTCCCCTCCCCGTGTCCTCAAGTCCATTCTCTACGTCTGCATCTTTATCCTTGCTCTGTCCTTAGGTTCTTCAGAACCTTTTTTTTTTTTTTTTTAGATTCCATATATATGTGTTAGCATATGGTATTTGTTTTTCTCTTTCTGACTTACTTCATTATGTGTGGCAGACTCTAGGTCCATCAACCTCACTACAAATAACTCAATTTCGTTTCTTTTTATGGCTGAGTAATATTCCATTGTATATATGTGCCACATCTTCTTTATCCACTCATCTGTCGATGGACACTTAGGTTGCTTCCATGTCCTGGCAATTGTAAATCATGCTTCAATGAACATTGTGATATATGACTCTTTTTGAATTACGGTTTTCTCAGGGTATATGCCCAGTAGTGGGATTGCTGGGTCGTATGGTAGTTCTATTTTTAGTTTCTTAAGGAACTGCCATACTGTTCTCCATAGTGGCTGCATCAATTTACGTTCCCACCAACAGCACAAAAGGGTTCCCTTTTCTCCAGACCCTCTCCAGCATTTATTGTTTGTAGATTTTTTGATGGTGGCCATTCTGACTGGTGTGAGGTGATACCTCATTGTAGTTTTGATTTGCATTTCTCTAATGATTAGTGATGTTGAGCATCCTTTCATGTGTTTGTTGGTAATCTGTATATCTTCTTTGGAGAAATGTCTGTTTAGGTCTTCTACCCATTTTTGGATTGGGTTGTTTGTTCTTTGATATTGAGCTGCGAGCGCTGCTTGTATATTTTGGAGATTAATCCTTTGTCAGTTGCTTCATTTGCAAATATTTTCTCCCATTCTGAGGGTTGTCTTTTCGTCTTGTTTATGGTTTCCTTTTCTGCGCAAAAGCTTTTAAGTTTCATTAGGTCCCATTTGTTTATTTTTGTTTTTATTTCCATTTCTCTAGGAGGTGGGTCAGAGAGGGTCTTGCTTTGATTTATGTCATAGAGTGTTCTGCCTCTGTTTTGATCTAAGAGTTGTATAGTGTCTGGCCTCACATTTAGGTCTTTAATCCATTTTGAGTTTATTTTTGTGTATAGTGTTAGGGAGTGTTCTAATTTCATACTTTTACATGTACCTGTCCAGTTTTTCCAGCACCACTTATTGAAGAGGCTGTGTTTCCTCCATTGTATATTCTTGCCTCCTTTATCAAAAATAAGGTGACCATATGTGCGTGGGTTTATCTCTGGGCTTTCTATCCTCTTCCATTGATCTATATTTCTGTTTTTGTGCCAGTACCATACTGTCTTGATTTCTGTAGCTTTGTAGTATAGTCTGAAGTCAGGGAGCCTGATTCCTCCAGCTCTGCTATTCTTTCTCAAGATTGCTTTGGCTATGCAGGGTCTTTTGTGTTTCCATACAAATTGTGAAATTTTTAGTTCTAGTTCTATGAAAAATGCCACTGGTAGTTTGATAGGGATTGCATTGAATCTGTAGATTGCTTTGGGTAGTTCAGTCATTTTCACAATGCTGATTCTTCCAATCCAAGAACATGGTATATCTCTCTATCTGTTTGTATCAACTTTAATTTCTTACATCTGTGTCTTATAGTTTTCTGTATAGAGGTCTTTTGCTTCCTTAGGTAGGTTTATTCCTAGGTATTTTATTCTCTTTGTTGCAATGGTAAATGAGAGTGCTTCCTTAATTTCTCTTTCAGATTTTTCATCAGTAATGTATAGGAATGCAAGAGATTTCTGTGCATTAATTTTGTATCCTGCAACTTTACTAAATTCATTGATTAGCTCTGTAGTTTTCTGGTAGCATCTTTAGGATTCTCTATGTATAGTATCATGTATGTGCAAACAGTGACAGGTTTACTTCTTTTCTGATTTGAATTCCATTTATTTCTTTTTCTTCTTTGATTGCTGTGGCTAAAACTTCCAAACTTATTTTGAATAATAGTGTTGAGAGTGGGCAATCTTCTCTTCGTTCTGATCTTAGAGGAAATTATTTCAGTTTTATACCATTGAGAACAGTGTTGGCTGTGGGTGTCATACATGGCCTTTATTATATTGAATTAGGTTCCCTCTGTGCCTGCTTTCTGGAGAGTGTCTATATGATAGATGGGTGTTGGATTTTGTCCAAAGCTTTTTCTATACCTATTGAGATTATCATATAGGTTGTTTTTAAAATATCTTTATTGGAGTACAATTGCTTTACATTGTTGTGTTAGTTTCTGCTGTATAACAAAGTGAATCAGCTATACATATACATATATCCCCATATCTCCTCCCTCTTGCATCTCCCTCCCATCCTCCCTATCCCACCCCTCTAGGTGGTCACAAAGCACTGAGCTGATCTCCCTGTGCTATGCAGCTGCTTCCCACTAGCTATCTATTTCACATTTGGTAGTGTATATATGTCCATGCCACTCTCCCACTTCGTCCCAGCTTCCCCTTCCCCCTCCCTGTGTCCTCAAGTCAATTCTCTACGTCTGTGTCATTATGCCTGTCCTGCCCCGAGGTTCTTCAGAACCATTTTTTTCTTGATTCCGTATATATATCATATGGGTTTTATCTTTCAACTTGTTAATATGGTGTATCACATTGATTGATTTGTGTGTATTGAAGAATCCTTGGATTCCTGGGATAAACCCCACTTGATCATGGTGTATGATCCTTTTAATGTGCTGTTGTGTTCTGTTTGCCAGTATTTTGTTGAGGATTTTTGCATCTATGTTCATCAGTGGTATTGGCCTGTAGTTTTCTTTCTCTGTGACATCTTTGTCTGGTTTTGGTATCAGGGTGATGGTGGCCTCGTAGAATGAATTTGGGAGTGTTCCTCCCTCTGCTATATTTTAGAAGAGTTTGAGAAGGATAGGTGTTAGCTCTTCTCTAAATGTTTGATAGAATTCGCCTGTAGAGCCATCTGGTCCTGGACTTTTGTTTGCTGGAAGAATTTTAATCACAGTTTCAATTTCAGTGCTTGTAATTGGTCTGTTTATATTTTCTATTTCTTCCTGGTTCAGTCTCAGAAGGTTGTGCATTTCTAAGAATCTGTCCATTTCTGCCAGGTTGTCCATTTTATTGGCATAGAGTTGCTTGTAGTAATCTCTCATGATCCTTTGTATTTCTGCAGGGTCAGTAGTTACTTCTCCTTTTTCATTTCTAATTCTATTGATTTGAGTCTTCTCCCTTTTTTTCTTGATGAGTCTGGTTAATGGTTTATTGTTTTGTTTAACAGCTTTTCTCAAAGAACCAGCTTTTAGTTTTATTGATTTTTGCTATTTTTTCCTTCATTTCTTTTTCATTTATTTCTGATCTGATCTTTATGATTTCTTTCCTTCTGCTAACTTTGGGGTTCTTTTGTTCTTCTTTCTCTAATTGCTTTAGGTGTAAGGTTAGGTTGCTTATTTGAGATTTTTCTTGTTTCTTGAGGTAGGATTACATTGCTATAAACTTCCCTGTTAGATTGCTTTTGCTGCATCCCATAGGTTTTGGGTCATCGTGTTTTCATTGTCATTTGCTTCTAGGTGTTTCTTGATTCCCTCTTTGATTTCTTCAGTGATCTCTTGGTTATTTAGTAGTGTATCGTTTAGCCTCCATGCATTTGTATTTTTTACAGTTTTTTCCCTGTTACTGATATCTGATCTCATAGCGTTGTGGTCAGAAAAGATACTTGATAAAATTTCAATTTTCTTAAATTTACCCAGGCTTGATTTGTGACCCAATATATGATCTATCCTGGAGTATGTTCCATGAGCACTTGAGAAGAAAATGTATTCTGTTGTTTGTGGATGGAATGTCCTATAAATATCAATTAAGTCCATCTTGTTAAATGTGTCATTTAAAGCTTGTGTTTCCTTGTTTATTTTCATTTTGGATGATCTGTCCATTGGTGAAAGTGGGCTCTTAAAGTCCCCTACTATTACTGTGTTGCTGTCGATTTCCCCTTTTATGGCTGTTAGCATTTGCCTTATGTACTGAGGTGTTCTTATGTTGGGTGCATAAATATTTACAATTGTTTTGTCTTTTTCTTGGATTGATTCCTTGATCATTATGTAGTGCCTTTCTTTGCCTCTTGTAATAGGTTTATTTTAAAGTCTATTTTGTCTGATATGAGAATTGCTACTCCAGCTTTCTTTTGATTTCCATTTACATGGAATATCTTTTTCCATCCCCTCATTTTCAGTCTGTATGTGTCCCTAGGTTAGAAGTGGGTCTCTTTTAACAGCACATATAAGGGTCTTGTTTTGTATCCATTCTGCCAGTCTATGTCTTCTGGTTGGACTATTTAATCCATTTACATTTAAGGTAATTATCGATATGTATGTTCCTATTACCATTTTCTTAATTGTTTTGGGTTTGTTATTGTAGGTCTTTTCCTTCTGTTGTGTTTCCTGCCTGGAGAAGTTCCTTTAGCATTTGTTTTAAAATGGTTTGGTGGTGCTGATTTCTCTTAGCTTTTGCTTGTCTGAAAAGCTTTTAATTTCTCTATCGAATCTGAATGAAGTCCTTTCTGGGTAGAGTAATCTTGATTTTAGATTTTTCCCGTTCATCACTTTAAATATGTCCTGCCACTCCCTTCTGGCTCCCTGAGTTTCTGTTGAAAGATCAGCCGTTAACCTTATGGGGATTCCCTTGTATGTTATTTGTTGCTTTTCCCTTGCTGCTTTTAATATTTTTTCTTTGTATTTAATTTTCGATAGTTTGATTAATATGTGTCTTGGCGTGTTTCTCCTTGGATTTATACTCTATGGGACTCTCTGTGCTTCCTGGACTTGATTGACTATTTCCTTTCTCATATTAGGGATGTTTTCAACTATAATCTCTTCAAATATTTTCTCACTCCCATTCTTTTTCTCTACTTCTTCTGGCTCCCCTATAATTCAAATGTTGGTGCGTTTAATGTTGTCCCAGAGGTCTCTGAGACTGTCCTCTATTCTTTTCATTCTTTTTTCTTTATTCTGCTCTGTGGTAGTTATTTCCACTATTTTATCTTCCAGTTCACTTATCCGTTTTTCTGCCTCAGTTATTCTGCTATTGATTCCTTCTAGAGAATGTTTAATTTCATTTATTTTGTTATTCATCATTGTTTGCTCTTTAGTTCTATGTCCGTGTTAAATGTTTCTTGTATTTTCTCCATTCTATTTCCAAGATTTTGGATCATTTTTACATTCATTTCTCTGAATTCTTTTTCAGGTAGGCTGCCTATTTCCTCTTCATTTGTTTGGTGTGGTGGGTTTTTACTTTGCTCCTACATCTGCTGTGTATTTCTCTGTCTTCTCATTTTGCTTAACTTACTGTGTTTGGGGTCTCCTTTCCCCAAGCTGCAAGTTCATAGTTCCTGTTGTATTTGGTGTCTGCCCCCAGTGGGTAAGGTTGGTTCAGTGGGTTGTGTAGGCTTCCTGGTGGAGGCGACTGGTACCCATGTTCTGGTGGATGAGTCTGGATCTTGTCTTTCTGGTGGGCAGGACCATGGCCGGTGGTGTGTTTTGGGGTGTCTGTGACCTTATTATGATTTTAGGCAGCCTCTCTGTTAATGGGTTAGGTTGTGTCCCTGTCTTACTAGTTGTTTGGCATGGTGTGTCCAGCACTGGAGCTTGCTGATCCTTGAGTGAAGCTAGGTCTTAGCGTTGAGACAGAGGTCTCTAGGAGACCTCTCACCAATTGATATTACATGGGGCTGGGAGGTCTTTGGTGGTCCAATGTCCTGAACTCAGCTCTCCCACCTCCGAGGCTCAGGCCTGACACCTGGCCAGAGCATGAAGACCCTGCCAGTCACACAGTTCGAAGAAAAGGGAGGAAAAAAGTAATAAAATAAAATGAAACAAAGTTATTAAAACAAAAAATAAATGTTATTAAAATAAAAAAGTAATAAAAAAAGAAGAGAGCACCCAACAAATAAAAAATCCACCAATGATAACAAGCGTTAAAAATTATACTAAGATAAGCATAAAAATCAGAAACTAGTCAGTTGCATACAGCAAACCCCAACTCTACAATTCCTCCCAAAGTCCACCACCTCAATTTTGGGACGATTCGTTGTGTATTCAGGTATTCCACAGATGCAGGGTACATCAAGTTGATTGTGGAGATTTAATCTGCTGCTCCTGAGGCTGCATGAAGAAATTTCCCTTTCTCTTCTTTGTTCGCACAGCTACTGGGATTCAGCTTTGGATTTGGCCCTGCCTCTGCATGTAGGTCGCCCTCTGGCACCTGTTCTTAGCCCAGACAGGAGGGGGTTAAAGGAGAGGCTGATTAGGGGGCTCTGGCTACTCAGGCTGGTGGGAGAAAGGGGTATGGAATGCGGGGTGAGCCTGGGGCGGCAGAGGCCAGCATGATTTTGCAACAGCCTGAGGCATGCTGTGTGTTCTCCCAGGGAAGTTGTCCCTAGATTACGGGACCCTGGCACTGGTGGGCTGCACAGGCTACCACAAGGGGAGGTGTGGATAGTGACCTGTGCTTGCACACAGGATTTTTGGTTGGCTGCAGCAGCAGCAGCCTTAGCATTTCATGCCCTTTTCTGGTGTCCGTGCTGATAGCGGCAGCTTATGCCTGCCTCTGGAGCTCATTTAGGCAGTGGTCTGCCTTCTGTGGGCAGACAGGGAAGGAATCCCCTCTCTTGGCACACCCTGAAACAATGGTCTCTTGACTCTTAGGCACTTCCAAACTTTTTACCGGACTCCCTCCTTGTTAGCTGTGGCACACTAACCCCCTTGCTGTGTTCACTCAGCCAACCCCAGTCCTCTCCATGGGATCTGAACTCCGAAGCCAGAGCCTCAGTTCCTAGCCTCCACCCGCCCCAGTGGGTGAGCAGACAAGCCTCTCAAGCTGGTGAGTGCTGGTCGGCACCCGTCCTCTGTGCAGGAATCTCTCTGCTTTGCCCTCCACACTCCTGTTGCTGCGCTCTCCTCTGTGGCTCCAAAGCTTCCCCCCCACCACACCCCCGTCTCCACCAGTGAAGGGGCTTCCTAGTGTGTGGAAACTTTTCCTCCTTCACAGCTCTCTCCCAGAGGTGCAGGTCCCATCCGTATTCTTTGGTCTCTGTTTTTTCTTTTTTCTTTTGCCCTCCCCACGTACATGGGGAGTTTCTTGCCTTTTGGGAGGTCTGAGGTCTTCTGCCAGCGTTCAGTAGGTGTTCTGTAGGAGTTGTTCCACATGTAGATGTATTTCTGATGTATTTGTGGGGAAGAAGGTGATCTCCACGTCTTACTCCCCCACCATCTTGAAGGTCTCTCAGGCTTAATATTTTTACCTTCTTACATCCAATTCTCTCTTTGTATTCATAGCACTATTAATTTAATCAATAATCAGTGTTTACATAAAATGAGTATACAGGTGCTTACTTCAGAGCCAGGTCATACTGTATAATTATATTTCCTTCCTTACCCTCCCCCTTATCCCCAGCATTAATGATTATCTTTGTTTTTTGCTCACCTGATTTGCTATATTCATGTACTTAATTCCTTGTAAATATTCCATTAGCTCTGTCAGACATGCCCACTCATCTTTCTCCCCTGATATGCTTCTCATATCAAATATTCTGTGAAGTCTTCTGTTCCTTGGCGACCTCAGTCCTACTGCTTTCTGCCCTCCTGATCCAGCTAGACAGTGTGGCTGCAAAGCTGGACTCCATGACTTGTGAGTTTGGTTTACTGTTCTCCTACGTTGGGCCTATGACTTTCAGATCCCGTGTCTTTCTCTTACTTTTCTCTTCCAGTAGTTTTGTAGGAAAAGGTGCCAAGGAAGTAAATTCTCTGAGTTCTTGAACATCTGAAAATGCCTTTATTCTACTCTCGCATGTGATTTATGCAATGGAAAATATAGAAGCTGAACATTTCTTTTAGATTTTTAAAGGCATTGTTCTGTTATATTTTAAAACTCAGTTTTGATATTGAGAAATCTGATGCCATTCTAATTATGTGTTTGGTATATGATTTGTTTTTTCCATCCCCTGTGGAAATTCTCAGGTTATTTTCTTTATCTACAGTGTTTGGACATTTTGTCATTATGTACTTTGGTGTGGGTCTTTCCTTGTGCTGAGTACTTGGTATGCTCTTTTAATGAGGATAAATGTTTCTATTTTTGGTATTATTTCACTGATAATTATCTCCCTTTTGTTTATTGTTTTGTTTTATTTGTTTAGTTTGCCCTGTCTCTTTTTCCTGGATCCTATTCAGTCAAGAGTTAGACTGCCAGGATTGATCCTTTGTCAGTGATGTTTTATTCCCTACTTTCCATTTCTTGTTGTGTGTGGGTTTATTTTTGTTGTTTTATTTTTCTGGGAGATTTTCTTAATTATAGCCTTCTAAACTTTCTTTTTCACTTTTTGGTTTGAAAATTTTTGAATATTTTATATTTTTTATTTCTAAAAGCTCTTCCTTGATCTTTGAGCTTTTCCATAGCATCTTGTTCTTGTTTTATGCATTATCTTTATTAATGTCTCCAAGGACATTAATTAGAATTGTTTTTACATTGTCTTTTGTTCTTTCAAGATCTCTGCATCCTTTGGGTTTATTTCTTCCCTTTGTCTATTTTACACTGTCTTTTTCATGTGGGAGACTTTCTGTAAGTAACCAACAATCCTTGGTCCTAGGTGAGGCAATAGCAAAGTCAGAATCTCTGGGTGGATCTCATTGACCAGCACACTTGGCTTTCAGATGAACCAGAGAAGAACCTGACTACTTTGCAGGAAGACATACAAATAATGGTATATAGAGAGAGGTTTTTTTCCCTTTGGGAGGGGATTTCATTTCTTCAGGGACAGTCCCTCGATATTACTTACTCTTAGTAAGAACATCAGACATTGTTTTGCCTAGGAGTGAAGAGCAATGGGCAAGGGGACTTGATTGTTCCATATTTTGAGTTTAAAAGAATCTTTATTTTTAGCTTGATATCTCACCCTGCCCTTTGCCATGTTTTGAGCTTCTCCTTGGTTATATGAGGGCAAATCTGTTTCTCACTCATCCTTATCTCTTTACAAATGCAGAATGCATTTTAATCTATGGTTTCCTCTGGCCCACTTATCTGTAACCACTTCTCAATCTGCTTGCATTTTCCAGAAATTTGTTGAAATTTCTCCCCCACTCCACTCACTAATATCTTCTCACATTTTCTTTTTTAGCCTTATCAACATATACCTTATTTTAAATTCTTTTACCATCATTACAGCAGAATGTCTAGAGGAAGAGGAAATAAAACGTTTGTAGATATAACCAGAAGTCATAGCTCTTCCTTTCAGAGATGTTATGATTTTGGCTGATATTTTTGTTTCTCTTGGAATTTCAGTAAGAACACTTAATTCTGGGTATACATTTAATATATTGTTGAGAGACAGTTTTGAAAAATCCTCTACCACCATCTTAAGTATTAAGGCAATCAGAAAAGATTCTGCCTGGTCAAAGTCTCATTTCAACTTTAACATGGTAAGAAGCAGCTTTCCATCAGTGGTAGAGTAGAAGAACTATGGGACTAGAATGGGACTGTTTT
Organism: Balaenoptera physalus; assembly: GCF_965194825.1. Classification (NCBI taxonomy): domain Eukaryota; kingdom Metazoa; phylum Chordata; class Mammalia; order Artiodactyla; family Balaenopteridae; genus Balaenoptera; species Balaenoptera physalus. Next base: position 39,582,834 of record NC_138884.1, on the reverse strand, counting down.
TATCTGGTCAGCTTCATTTATTGTCTCTGCTGATACACTAATCAGGGCAGCAGTTCTGGAACATGGAACCAGTTGGACCAGCTAAAAGTTTAACAAACTTAACATGGAACCAGCTAAGAGTTTTACAAAACCTGCCAAGGAGCCGTCACAGAAAACTTGAGGTCCCTGAGAAGTTATGTGTAGAATTTCAGTGGATCTACCTTCATAATTTTTCATTTGTTCTTCAAACCATTGACTTGTCCTTTTGTTTTGAAACAGAATCATATTTCTCTCTATATCAAAGAATCTTGCTTTTTTAACCTGACATAGGCATTACATGGAACCCCTGAAGTTGTAATACTGTGAAAATAAGAGTGGTTATGGCTATAGTGGAAGAATCAACAGAGCCATAACTTTGATGTCTTGGCTGAGACTTTAGTATGACATTGGGGAGGGGCAGGCAGCAGGGACAGAGAACATGATGAGTTGATTATTTTTAGTAAAATTTTTCCACGTGTACCTGACTTATGTTCATGCTAACAAAATAAACTTTCCACATGGAATTATTCCTATGCTCTAGAAATGTGAAATTTAAATAGTTGTTCTACTGATGTCCCAACTTCAATAGTGTAGAACGCAGCCTGTGTTCTTCGTGAACAATAGATAAGCAGTGATCATTTGCTACTAAGTGGAATTTAAACCAACAAAAAGTTGATGCTTATTTTACATCATTTTAAACACTTAAGGTTGGGAGATAAAGAACACTTATCAGGTAAGCTAACAATGGAAAATAAAGTAGAAGTGTGTCAACTTCCAAGTCTCAGTTTCTTAAAAGTTAGTATCACCAATTGGCTAAGACTAATTCCACTTCTGAAATGAAGAACATCTTCCGATTGACAGCTTACTTTATTACTCAGCTACCCTCCTGGAACTCATAGGGTTTAGAGGGGAGTGAAAAGCTAATGATTATACATTAAGGTGTGATATATACACAGTAAGAGAGGCATATTGAAAAGTATCATATAGTAGAGCACAAGCTTTCCAGTCAACCAAGATCTGGGCTTGAATCCTGGCTCTGTCATCTGATACATTAATAATCTTGAGCAAATCTTGAGAAACCAGCACTCAAAATGTATTAAAGAAAATCAAATAAGGCGGGACATCTACCCTCAAGGAACTTATAGGAGAGGCAGACAAATCATTAAGAAGAAAGGGTGATGATTGCTATGGTGGCAGAATGTACAGGGTGCTATGGGGTAGAGAAAGGGGCATCTAAATCAGATGAGAGGCCAGTGAAATCTTACAGAGATGTGAGCTTTGAAAGACAAAGATGGTGTAGGGACCGGAATTCCAGGCAGAAGCTGTGTCATAGAAGGTCATGTGTATGTGCGCAAGGCTTGTATTACTTCTTGTAGACATGGAAAGCTAAGGAAAGGTTTTAAATAGGGGAGTCAGGTTTTCAAACCAGGATTTTCAATAGAGGAATTGAGGAGTTGCAATGTGGGGGGTGAAGAGGAGCAGGTGAGACTTGCAGTAGGCAGATTGATGAGCAACAAGTACTCCAGTTGAGAAAAGATATAATGAATACACAGAATGCCAGGTAAAGATGATGAGGGGATGAGGCTACAATGACCAACTTGTCCTAGTTTGCCTAGGACTGTCCTGATTTAAAAAAACTGAAAGTCCCATGCCCCAGGAAATCTTTCAGTTCCTGCAAAGCAAGATGGTTGATCAGCCCATCTGAGGCTCTGAAGGTAGGAGTGAAATGGATGGGGACACTGATCCAAGTCATATTCAGATGGTAAAATCTATAAGACTCATAACTAGTTGGATGTTGTCAGGGTGGTGACAGAAAGGGAGAAGTTGAAGACACTAATCAGGTTTCTAAGTTGGTTGCTGGAGTAGTGAGTTGTACCATCATCTGAGAGAGATTGAATCACTGAGTGTAAATTCTTTCAAATCATGGACTTTTACCTCTACTTTATAGTCCTAGTCAATAGTGCCTCTTTTGCACATGTGTTATTCATGGCAGTCCCCTCTCTTAATTCCACAATTTTGATTGATTTGTAATTTAGATCTGAAAAAAAAATAATACAAAGCAATCTTTTAGTGGCTCTATCTTTTGTTAGTGCAGTAACATGGAAATATGTAGCAGTACCCAGGCCATGTGTCCAGGCTGGAGGCAATCTCCTTATCTAAAAAACAGGTGCTGGTGTTTGTACTTTTTAGGTTGTTCTGAGAAGAAAGGACTGAATTTTACAGTCGGTCGCCTAGAGAGAGTTCATCTGTTTTAAATATTTCACGATCCCTAGTCTTTGGATTTGATTCCCTAAATGTGTCAAAAACAAATACATTTCAGGCTACCATTCTTATGAAATAAATTTTAAATGATGCCATTTAGAAAAGTCAGGGGAGACATAAAAGTAGCTAGTCAGCTCATTTTTAAATTTTAAACTGGATATTTCATATTTATGTTGCTTTCTTATTCTCTGAATGATGGATAACATTCCTTGATTCTTTTCCAAACCAGCTTGATTGTACAAGCCACAGATAAAGGGATACCCAGGCTTTCTAGTACAACTGTGATCAAGATACAAGTGACTGATACCAATGACAATGCCCCGGCTTTTCTCCCCTCTGAAGCAGTGGAAGTTGCAGAAAGTAAGTGTGGTGATTTGAAATATCAAACTTGTATAATATCATCTACCATTTTTTCAGCTGGGTGTTATGTGAAATATAAGTACTAATCCTCAACAACCACATAACATAAATACTTTTTAGCTTCATTTTACAGAATAGAAAATGGAGGGTCAAAAGTTAAATATCAAACGTCAAAGAAGTTAAAAGTTAAAGTTGGGATTTGCATTCAAACCAGCAGGAGGCTGGTTTCCCAAGGTCAAACCACCATTCCACACAGCTTCCTTTTGTGTATGGACATTGCTTAAAAGTGAAATCTCTATGAAGAGCATCTTTTGTTGACTGTGTTGCTCACCCTAAAGCTCCCCTGAGAGGAAGTGATGTTCTTAGACTAATAACTCTGTTAGTCTTTGTGTTGCTGATCTCAGGTCTGGCTGCTCACCACTCGAAAGCCAAACTCAAGAGGCAAGTGTTGGTAGAAAGGAAAGGCTGCTTTATTTCAGGAGGCCAGTAATTGGGAGGGGAAAACATACTTGTATCCAAAGGCCAATTCCCCACTGCTGATCAGGGGGCAAGAGCTTCTAAAGGGGAGTTTCATGGGTGTATAACCAGAGGGAGGGTACTACGTGCAGAACAGCACAGTCAGCTCTGAGGATCATGTTGAAATTGTTCATGTGGTGGTCTGATCAGCATCATCTTGATTGCTTTAAGCCCAGTTAATCTTCAGTTCCAGGGTCGGTTTGTTCCCATTTCTTTGAGGCTGATTCTCAGAATTGTGGCAGCTTATGTCATGGCTACAGCCTGGCCATCATGTAGTTAACTTCTTCCATCTGGTAGAGGTTTCAGTATCTACAAAACAGCTTAAAGAATATGGCCCAGAATATTATCTATAGCCCTTGAGGAGGAGCTAAAGGTCCTTGACCATGCTTAATGACTGAACTATTATGATTTTGTCCTGTTTGACTACTTTTCCTTTGTTTCTGTATTTCCTCACTTCTCTGATTAAATTTATTCTTTTATTTTTCTTTCATTTTTTTGGTCATGCCACGTGGCTTGCAGGATCTTAGTTTCCCTACCAGGAATTGAACCCGGGCCCTCAGCAGTGAAAGCATGGAGTCCTAACCACTGGACCACCAGGGAATTCCCTAAATCTATTCTTTGACTAAAGTTTTTCTACAGACAAAAGAAAGGGAGAGGACATGGGGGGGAAATCTGTCCCAGGAAAGCCCCATAGGGTTCTGCTCAGTTTTATTTGCAGTACACTAATGACAAGTAATAAGTGAAGGGAGTTGGATGTTCTTCACACAGAGTTATCATTTTCCTCTAGTGTAAACTAAACTTCAACATTTGCAGAAAAATGTTACCACATTAATGGTAGAGATTGAAAATACAAAGTTTTACATTATATTCTGATTAGTCTTAATTGTTTGGGTCTCTGGGTTATATGAAGACTCTGTAGTCTGTGACCTCAAAGTTGTTTGTGGTCAATGGCTGTACTGGTAAAACCCAACCCAACTTTTTATAGTTGAAGTTGCAAATAGTGGTCCTTCACTATCCTCTCTTCTTTCACTCTTAATATCCAACTTCTTCCTAAAACGTTCCTAACATTTTGTTATGTTCACTTTCCAAACAAATTATAAACATCACTACTCACAGAGGGCTATATTCCAGAAATTTTTATATATAAGGATACCTACAAATATTTTTAAAAATCTAAAATACTCTACCAATAAAAAATTGTCTAGTTTCGCCTCTCACCGATTGGATATATTTTTCCCAGCTTTTACTGAAGGTAAGAGTACATGCACTGGAATCAAAATGCAGCAATGTGCCCAGGATAAATACGTCACAAGAACAAGCTGTATAAATCAAAACATACCGAAAGGGGTCAAGTGTGGTTGGTGCATGTCAAGAATGTTCAAATTTGAAACATGAAAATTATGAGTCTCCCACACAGTGGAACTATTCTGAATGCCTTGGCATCTTCTTTCCACCTGCACCATACCTGTCAGCTCCAAAACAAAGTCCCTGTCTTGGCAGTTTAGGCTAGAGAACATATATGACATGTAAGACACTTACCATGTCATCTATTTGTGATTTTTTTTGGTGAATAATATTAAATATCTGTTTTCATCACTAGTATGAGATATACTTTCTATAGTCTTGATAATTTTGAGAGTCAGATTTTAAGAGAAGGAAGCAGTGTGTGCCACTCAAAAGAAATAATTTTATAAAAATGAATACAAGGAACTAAGTATCTATTTCTAACTTTAGTATCCAAATATTTTCATTTAAATCTTGCCTACTTTTTGGAAATTTATGTTTTGTATTAATGTTTTGAGTAATAACCTTCTTCCCACCCACATCCCCATTAATATATGGTTTTGATATAGATACTATATAGTACAAATAAGTGGCTTAGAATGTTTCTTGGTGTTGGAATTCTGTTATAAATATATGATGAAAAGTGTAATATAAAAATTGAATATACCCTACTTCCTCAATTCCATACTCAGTGGTAAATTTTCACTTTTATTGGGCTCATAAATTCTTCAGAGTTTTTGTTCAGTTCATAATGAGCCTTGTATGAGAAATCATGCCAATAAATAGCAAATCATGTTGGACTTAAAATCAAAATGCTTGGATTGAACTGTTAAAGAAAAATATTTCAAAGGATGAATTTTAATGGAGACTGACAGTGGTCATGACTATTTCAGATTCTTTGCCTGGTGTAATTGTGACTCAGATATCAGTTCATGATGTGGATTTGAATCCAGCTTTCATCTTCAGTTTCGTCAAAGAGAGTAATCCTGGAACTAAGTTCGCTATTGATCGGAACACTGGGGTAGTGGTGCTAGTGAAAACACTGGACTTTGAAGAAGCTACTGAATATGAGCTGCATATCCAAATTTCAGATTTGGTGCACCACACGGAGGGGACACTCATCGTCCATGTGCTGGACGTCAATGATAACCCACCAGTATTTTCTCAAGATTCTTACCAGGTAGAAAACTTAAAGAGATGTTGAAACTGTAGCCAAAACTTGAAAGAATAGGGAATAATGTTGACACTAATTTAGACAAACAGACAGTATTCACTGTTTTTACTGCCTAACTTGTTGCTGAGAGTTTTCTATTTAACATTATGGAGGATAGAAGTACGTATGGAATTGAATATCACATTCAATTCAATTTCTTAGGTATGTATCACAAATCATCATATGAAAGTATGTCACCATTTTTCTAGTGTTTAGTGATTGGGATCCAGTTGTTCATAATAATTGGAACTTGCCTAATATTTGCAAAGCCACAAATAAGACAATAAGGTAGTTTGGATTATCTGCAGTTAATTTGAGAAAACCTTTTCTTTCCTAGGCATATATTTTTGAATATATTGATTAACATTTTGCAGAAACAAATCATGAACAAAACTGTACAGTGTAAACTGTAGATTTTAGAGCATAGTGTATGTTTATAGGAGTAAGGACAATGATAGCATTCACCTAAGTACTTGGCTACGGGCTCCAGGACTCTTGAATGTAACAAATGTAAGGTTTACCTGTAAACACAGGAGAGAAGCTAACCTAAGTAATGATCTTCTGTGAAGGCTTGTTAAATAATACAATGTCCATAATTATAAAATGTACAGTATAATAATACATTAGTAAATGCGTTAGCTGTCCTCTACCACACAGAAATAATTTTTAGAAGGAAAATTTTTCATAATAAAAATCAAAACTGAATGAAAAATTTTAAAAGTTTTTGTTTTTCTGAATTCTGGAACTACTAATACAATCTTCTTAATATGTCCACTCTATAAATTAATCTGCCTGAAAAAGTCAGGTTCTCTGTCTTTTCTATAAGCAAAATGAATAAAAGGGCCTCGGGTTCTGACCCTGTTCATGAAAATAGCTACAACCTTTAAGCACAGTGCCCATCTCCCTCTTTTTCCCTCAGGTCACCATTTCCGAATCAGTGCCTATGGGGCACACAGTGCTGACCGTGGTGGCCACAGATGTGGAAAGCAACGAGAACATTTCTTACAGGATCCTTTCTTCTTCTAAGGCATTTTCAATTGATCCTACAAATGGTGAGTTATTTATAGTGGCTTTAGCATTCATAGGTTTGAGTTACAGGGTGGAAACCTGAAATAATCCTTTCCAAATGTGCATAAAATAGCCCCCCACCTCCATCCCCACATGCTGGTATCAAAGACACCACCTTCTTACTTCTCTTCACGTCAAATGTTGTGGTAGCAGATTCTGGTGCTATTTCTCTTCTCCAACATCTCAGTGGCTGGAAAGTGAAAGGAACTGATTAAATGCTGGCAAATGCACAGAAGTTCAGAGACCTCAGTATAGTAAATACCAGTTCATCCAGCCAACCAAGCACAGTTGAGGTAATTAGCCCAGGCCTCAACAAGAATCAAAATGAGGTCAAAGGGGTTCATGTAGAACTGAAGACTTCATGTTACCAGAGTTTAGAAGCTCTTTTTCCAAGCCAAGTACAAGAAGTTCAGTAACAGCATCATATATTCAAAAATGACCAAAAAAACAAAAACAAAAAGGAAAATTATTTGAGCATCTCTACTAAGTGAAAACCATTGAGGCTGTTCTGGTTTCTTTGATGCCTCCCAAGGCTCTTCATTTTGTTATCAGAGACCAAGACATCTGTGGTTGTGAAATGCATTCAGGCAAGTGATTTCAGGTTAGAAAAGTTAAGCATTGTACAGAGAAAATTTAACAGCAAGTAGACATTAAAAGCTAGATTTGATAAAGATGAATAATTAGCAAAGTGCTGTCCCTAGCAGAGCACATGCTATGAAAGAACATGGCTGGGACACGTTACACTGTGTGTTCCCCGTCTCCACCCACCACTGCGTTGTTTCACAAGTGAGAGCTGACTTAAAAGTCAAACTATGGATGATCGATGTTAATTAGGTCTACTCTGCTGATCACTTTGCAGTTACACAAATATTGAATCCTTATGTTGTACACCGGAAACTAATATAATGTTATATGTCAATTATATTCTCAATTTAAAAAAGTTAACCTCAGGATTACCTGAAGGGAAAATTTAGTCACAAAATACCAGTATGAGGCCCTCAGAGTATGGTAACAGGGAGAAGTAGGTAATGTTGCCACACAGCCTGTAGATGAATGGTTACTATGTGGACTCGAACATGTCAGGAATTTGGCTTTCCTCTCTCTCTCTGTCTCTCTCTCTGCCACAACAACTTGCAGTGTGAGGTAGTCCCTCTGAGCACTCAATCCTGGCAACACTTTTGCTTGATATGCATTATCAACAAACTTTACATTGATTAGAATGTTTTTAAAATCTTGAATATTATCAGGTCAACTGAGTTCATGGTGGGACCCAAACTGAAATGTGGCATTTAAAAGATACCATTTTGTATTCTTTCTTTGTGACCATACTTAAAACACATTTTCCTTAGAAAAATATAGTTATATACATACTTATAAAAATTACATATTTCTATATTTAAGATGATAAAATGTATTACACATATTTCGTCAATAGGGGAAAATTCCACTTGCTGAATTAAACAAGAGCTTTAGGAAAAGCATCTCTAGAATTAAGCAATAGTTGTAAGTCTGCATTATCATATTTACTACTTTCATTTGACTTGCATGAGTGCCACCCAGCATTTCCAGAATAAATATCTTTATGCCAGAATGTCTCTATACATGTGTCTATGCGTGGTAGAATGGGGTATAAATTATTCAAATAAGAATATATTTTCTTTAAAAAGTAATAATGGAACAATTTACTATACAAAAATAAAATTTTAAAAAAATTGTGGCAAAGTCATCTTCAAGCAGCACACATTTTTAACAGCGTGAATGCCATGAATATTATTTCTGAATCTTAAGTGTTACAAAAGTATAAATATAATAATCTAAATTTTCTATTTGGAGTTACCTTTGGTTGTAACTAACAGATATCGTTACATATTAGTAAATATTTGCTGACTAAGTTGATCATGAAAATTTTACTTCACAACATTGAAAGGCTATGTCTTGTTTTTCAGGCACAGTATATACTATCAATCCTGTCTTACTTCTGGATAGAAAATCAACAATTCGATTTCTTGTTGAAGCCAGTGATGGTGGAATTCCTGACCTGAAGGCTGTTACCTTAGTGGAGATAGAAATACAAGATGTGAACAATTATGCTCCTGAGTTTGCAATAGAATATTATAATCTTAGCTTGAGTGAAGACACTCCAATTGGAAGCACACTTGTCACCTTTTCAACTGTTGACCATGACTGGACCCATGAAAACACTCATGTTGAATATTCCATCATCAGTGGTAATTCACAGAACAATTTCCATGTGGAAACTAGTTTCATTCATTCAGAATATACTTACAAGCAAGTTGGGTACCTGGTGTTGATTCACAATCTGGACAGAGAAGCAACCTCCAGTCATAAGCTTGTCCTTCTGGCATCTGACCATGGCTGCCCTCCACTGAGTTCCTCAGCCACTGTGTCAATAGTAGTACTCGATGTGGATGATAACCCACCTGCATTCAGCAGTCTGGAATATCATGCCCACATCAAGGAAGGTACCCCTCAAGGGAGTCCCATCACTGTGGTCTCAGCAAGTGACTGTGATGTGGCTTCACATGCAGAAGTCGTCTACCACCTAATCTCTGGAAATGAGAAGGGGCATTTTCACTTAGAAGAAAAAACTGGAGTTCTTTATTTGATTAAACCTTTGGATTATGAAGAAATGATAAAATTTACTTTAACTGTCCAAGCTTCAGATGAAGAAAAGAAACATTTTTCTTTTGCAGTTGTGTTTGTCAATGTCCTGGATGATAATGACCATGCACCTCAGTTTATGTTCCCAAACTTGAACTGTGCTGTTCCTGAAAATCTTCCTGTTTTCTCCACCATATGTTCTGTAAATGCTTTGGATTTTGACGCAGGTCCTTATGGAGACTTGACCTATTCTATAGTTTCACCCTGTTCTCTCCCTCATGAGATGCCGTATGATCATGACCTCTTCCTCATTGACCCCTTATCAGGGGATATTCGTGCTCAGCAAGTCCTTGACTATGAACATGACAAAAAATACTGCCTCACAGTTCAGGCCAAAGACAAGGGTGACTCAACAGCCTCCTTAATGGTTTGGGTGGATATTGAAGGGAGAGATGAGTTTGAACCCATTTTCACTCAGGATCAATATTTTTTCAACCTCCCAGAAAAGAGTAATGTAAGACAGTTGATTGGCAGAGTGGAAGCATCAGATGCAGATGCTGGTATTGACGGAGTTATTCTTTACTCTCTCGAAACTCCATCTCCCTTCTTTTCAGTAAATAAAACTAATGGAAATATTTATTTAAGTAGAGCCCTTCCCCTAATAAAAAGTCAAGTCAGCAAAGAAGACACCATCGAAATGAAAATAATTGCTCGTAGCCCCAAACTGGACTCCAAGTTTACATCTTGTACTGTTTTTGTGAATGTGTCTTTTTCCTCGGAAGGAAAACACTCCACAGAATCAGCTAGCAGCTTTTTGATCAGTCTCGCTGTCTCCTTTTTAGTGTTTTTGTTACTTGTCTTCATTCTAATTGTACTGATTTTAAGACATAAACAAAAAGATGCAATAAACAATTATGAAGAAAAGAAAACATCATCATCCTTAGATATCAGTGTGAGACCGACCAGGGATGCCAGCACGCTGAAACCCTTCCAAAAAACTAATGAGAGTGATAATGAAGTAGTGCCCGTGGACTCCATGCCTGAATGGTTGAGTTTAACAAGAATTATGGAGAAGGACATTGCACATCTGTACAGGCACTCAAACTCCAGTGGTCACTATTCTGTGGAAGGAGAAACTGCAGAAGATAAGGAAATCCAGAGGATAAATGAGCACCCTTACAGAAAGGACTCTGACTCAGCTCTGAGTGATTGGGAGTCCAGGGTGCCAGACTCCGGCATTCCAAGAGAATCAGACCAGCTCTCTTGTTTGTCTGGGGAAACTGATGTGGTGGTCACTGCTGAAACAGCAGAAACCAGCCATACATTTGAGGAAGAAGATCAAGGAGAGGGCTGTGGCACTACCTATGTTCAAAATAACGTCTTACTCCAGCCTCTAAAGAAGAGAGAGGTAAAAGTGGGCATCCTGGCTGATGTCAGAAAAGAGGCCGTCTTTATTTCAGGTGATCAGGAAGCAGGATGTGCAGCTCTTTCAACCCAGAGAAACTCTGATCATGATGTAAGAGGCAACTATCACTGGGATTATCTCCTCAGTTGGGAACCCAAGTTCCAACCTCTTGCATCAGTATTTAATGATATTGCAAAACTAAAGGATGAGCACTTACATATGCCTGGCATTCCAAAGGAGAAGAAGTCTTTTGTTTTTCCACCACCTTTGATAACAGCAGTAGCCCAGCCCGGGATTAAAGCAGTTCCACCAAGAATGCCAGCCATAACCCCGGGGCAGGGACTTCGTAAATACCCACACTCCCCCATTCGCTATCATCAAAGTTCTCTGCCGGAAGCCATGACGCCCAGTTTTTCTCCATCCCTTTCTCTGCTGACCACACAGACCCCTGCCATAACCCCGCTGCTGTCAGATGGAGAATTATTAGGAACACATCTGAGTGGTACATGCCATGAACCTAAAGCAGCAGATGAAGCTCAAATATAAAACAACTGTGATGTCAAGCACCTGCTCTCCATTGGTCATGAATGATTGGACAAAACATTCCTAAGTGAGCTCCTTGAGATTGGGTTCATTTATCTATGAGTGAGGGATATAATTTAGTCTAGGTTTTTAGAATCCTCTCATTTAAGTTTAGAGAATTTGTTTCAGTCTTAATGAGAAGTTACCCTGTCTTTTAACCTTTATGTTTTGCTCTCAGGACTCAAGTTTGTATATATTAAGTAGTGTATATTCTGTCACACCTGGTCTTCTGTATGGTTAGATTTCCAAAGGACACAGTGAACTTGGCTGACTGCCAAAACGTTTATATGAAAATAAATGAAAATAAAGTATACTGTATTCTGGTCACTTTACTGCTGATTATTCTGCTATTTATAAAACAAATTAGTAAAGACTGAATAAAAGATGAGTGTAGGACAGAAAGTAGCAGAGAGGGGAAATTTGGATGGATAAACAAGTTGTAAAGTGAAACAGTTTTCTGCAGATCTGATATACTTGGAGATGCATTTCCCCATTTTCCCCATAAGCCACACTTGGGGAGTTTAGCCATAATTTGAATTTACTATGGTGTCTTTTGGAAATCTAATGAGAAATTAAGAATGAAATTTGTCATACCTCTGTGCCAAATAAGAAAATTATTCTTGACTAAATAAAACAGAAATGCATGTTCTTAATGGAGAGCCAGTATTGATAAAAGCAATAATGTGTGGTTGTCTGCCATCGAAGACATATTTCCTTGGCCTTCTTTACAAATAAAATGATTTTTTTTTCAATGCTCTGTCTTGTAACATGGTACGGGTACAGACACTAAACTCTGAAGATTAATTTGTGTATATTTCTTCATTTTATTTTCTTCTACATTTAGTAACTTTTGGTGAGAAATAATTTATCCACTCAATGTCAGTTTAAAATTTTTCACTCAGATAAAATTATGTTATTTGCTAATAATAAATTTCATAGAGTAATGTAGCAATACATTTTTTATGAAGATTTTTTTATATAAATATTCCTACTATAAAAGTTAAGAATGGATGTCAGAAGTCTTTCTACCATTTGTTTATACTCATATTTAGCTTCAACTGTCATTAGGCGGAACAGTTTGGCAACATGGTTAAAATAATTCTGTTTTGTACAACTACTGTTTCAGAAATATAGTGGCATTGTGTGGTGTCCATATATATATGTATATATAAAATGCTATCTCCTTCTGTTTGGTGAGCCTGAGAATCTGTCAGAGATTCTTATCCCCTCCAAGAAAGCAGAGCACATCCTGATGAGGCTGGTCCAAAAGTCATCCATGGTAGGCAACGTGGCCAGGCTTTGGAGTAAGAGTTTAGGATTCTAATGTCTAGTCTAGAGGGCATCTGGTGTGGTTTTCTTAGTAGTTAGTGTGGGATTCAGCTATAGGAATATTTCCTTTATGTTTTCTTTCGGTAGTCCTCATCTGTAAATTTATGTGAGATGACTAATGTCTCTTTACTGAAAAACATTGTAGGATGCCATGTTTGATATCTAGTTTTGTAGATAAATAATTCTAAGAGTTCCTATGCTGATTTTATCAAGTATATATTAGAAATTGTATGAAACATGAAGGTTTTTGGAAAAGTCTGGAATCATAGGGAAAGTGATTTAGTCATGGAACGCTTAAATATTAAAGGATGAATGCTTGTTTCTCTTTTTCTTCATGGCATCCGGAGAAGAAGATTTCATGGTTTTTCTAAAAAAAATAATAATAATTATTACAGTGTTCCAATATTTATTCTCTCCTTGATTTCCTTCGAAAGATTCCTTTGAGCATACGAAGAAATGCTCTACTGATTTTCTTTTCTAATTATACATAGAAGTTTTATTTTGCAACAGAATTATTTCTAGGAAGCAAGAACATTCTGTTGTTTTTAATTAAACAGGTTCTTCCTTACTTATGCTTAAAAAGCTGTCTATCTAACTCTTCCGTAAGTTATTTGCCAGTGATTTTATTCCTCATTCTGGACATGATTCTGCATTTTTTTCTAGACATTTAATAAAAACAGAAGACATGAAGAATTTAGAGCTATTCCTTCCCAACATCTATTGGATTTTTAATTGA